>NW_015505440.1:346022-392061 GCF_001515645.1 Sinocyclocheilus grahami | reverse complement strand
GTCATCGGCCCGAGACGCAGCTCACTGATCCAGGCACCATCGTTGAGCAGAGGCATGCAGGTGGATTTATTAGTGGCGGGTTATTTTCTTTTGCAAAACTTTATTATTTTGCATATATATGTGGCATTATATTGACTCCATAGTGCTGCTTTCACATCTGTGGTTCAAAATCAGCTCATGGTCTGGACCAAGGGCAACAAATTATACATTGTAGCATTTTCCTGCCGTTTTAAAATACTTGAAAAGGAGGCACGCGATTGCGTGACATAGCTGTAATATTTTAACACAGCATTGTTTCAAACTGTAGTCTACACGAAATAGACCAACTCTAACTGAAAGAGGTAAAAAGCGGTGCTGAAGTAAAAAAAATGGGGTGAAGAAGAACGACGATAACCCGGGCTAAGCGCAGGGTGAAAAGCCGTAATATAGCAGGAGGTAAATTTCAGTTTTACGGTGCACTGAAATCTAGGTAACGTTAGTTCTATATCCTAGCTAAAGAGGTTACTGGATTGTAAAGCTGTCCACCTTATTTTCAACGTGGAAGTAAGCCGATTTCTGTGAATGTGTGAGACTTCCGGTTCATTAGCCGCTGCAAGGAAACAAGTTAACGAGAAGAATAACAAAGTGCACTAAACGGTAAAACTGTACGCACTACAAACTAGTGTGTTCATAATTAAGATAATACATTAAAATAATATGGTAAGACACACCAGTTTGCAATAGCAAGCAGCAAAGCGAGCTGTTTTGTACAGCTAAAAAATAGCTGGGAGCAAATGACACCGGAAGCCAGACCCATTCAATTTACAAATGGCACGCCCAGCCGCCCACTCTTACGCAAGTACGGGGAAAATAAGGTTATAGGCTATCAGAAAGCTACCCATATAAGCTGTGCTCAAAACATCAAGGGTGAATTCACTAAATATTAGACATTTTATTTCAGTGCAAAAACGGTTTATTATTACCAAATCCTGTTTAACCTCATATTGGCACAGTGCCATGAGTATTTAAATTAAATCAATGTCATTCTTTACAGAGTAAACAATCTCTGTGTGCATGAGACTTATTATAGATTTAACCTTATTTAAAGAAGTCAGCAGTATTTGCATGGCACAACTCATTTGTTTTTGTTAAATTTTAAGATAAATATCTGTATGTTTTTTAAGGATCGAGATTTATTCCTGTAGGACAACACAGACAGTGTATGGAAATAAACAACACTACCTAGTGAATTCACCCCTATGTTAGTGCATTTTAGTCTCATTTTATAGCATTATGGCTGCAACCTGATCCGATAATGAGAACATGGCTGAATCCAGTGCTGGAATTGATGACAGCTGAACATTTTGACATGGCCTTTGACCGCCGCTGAGTCTGAAGAGCCTGTCAGGAAACAGATGATTCCCCACATCACCATTTACAACTGCTGTTAAATATATCGCTCTTTACACACATACTCCATTTGTTGAAATAACTATGTTTCTTCTTAGTTTTTTCTTATCAGTTTTGTATATTGGGGTTGTGTGTTACACCTAATGTTGTTAAATGAATGTTTATTGCATTATTTCAGTTTCATGTGTTTTACCGTGATGGTGTTTAGCGTTTGTGAGAATGACACTGTGCACCTTCTATATATGTTATTATTTAAAAGCTGTTTGTGATGGGCTTTGGTTCATCATGTGACTTTCTCATCACCACCTTCATTTGGTGGTTATCAGTGTATTACAAAGGTACAAAACAGATTTCAGTACTTAAATAGGTTGGTATATTAACATTATATCAGTTAATTAAATTACGGTATTTAACTGTAAATTTAAGTTAAAACTGTAAAACCTAAAACATTGCTACCGTATTTTTTATGGTAAAATTCCGGCAACCACAGCTGCCGGTTTTTTACCTTAAATTTTACGGAATTTTTTTTACAGTGTAACATTACAAGCCAAACTCTTGGTAGGCTTAGGATAATTCTATACACATAATATGCATTATGTTATAAATTATTTATTTATTTGCAAATCAATACTTTTGGAGTGGATGCAGTGAAAGTTCGGAGAGGAACTTCTGGAGAGGTTGAAGAGGAACGTGTTTTACCTGGAAGGTAGGCAAACTGTCTAGGCCAGGAAAATCCTCAATATCACCCGTAGTGATGTTAAAACATGCCCCATGCCATGGACATCGCACATGCCCTTTTGATAGCACACCTGGAAGAGAATTGTTTTTAAATACACTGTATTACTGAAAGAACAATGTGTTTTGCTATTTGATTAAGCTTATAGCACACTTATATTATTAGCAGTGTGTTATAAAATCCTCTGAGAGCTGTTGGTATCCCAAGCTATGGAATGCAGAGAACCAGGAGTGCTCTACAGGACGTCCCTCACCTTTGACCAGTGGAGCCCCATAATGTGGGCACTTGTGTCCCATGGCAAAGAATTCTCCATGCTCCTTAATGAGCAGAGCACGACCAGCCCCCAAATCCACCTCACGGATTCTGCCAAACACACACATAAGATCAGCACAGATTTAACATCCAAAACTCAACCCAATAGATGCATTCAAAGGTTACAGCTGATGTAATTTATGTGTCACAAAGAGGGGGAAAACTGACATATATCAGCATTAAAAACCCTTAAATCGATTTTTTTGTGGGTTTTAGTTCATGCTTCTTATCTTTGATCCCAATCCATATACTAGTGTATTCTTAAAGGTTGGCAAAGTTACATTTTTCCAGATATATGCATTTAAAATGGACAGTCTTTCTCTTCCTGGCGCACAAACCAAAATATTGATGACATCACTTTATGCTCATTATCATATGCAGACTTTAGTCCAATAAATTGCTCTATAGAATGAGAATGTCCCTCTACCTAATACCACCTGCAACCAACTAGCAATAGTGTGTAGAAAACAAACTGTGGTTTTGCTGTATTCTGATGTAAACTAAAGGATAATAGCTCATTTACTGACTCAACATCCTGTTTTAATAGGAAATCAATTAAAATAGCAAAAAAAAAAGGTAAGGCCTATTTATTTAAAAAATCATTTAAATCTTTTTTTTCATTAGCTCTAAATAGCACACAAACATGCGCTCAAATATACAGGAACACGACAATTCGGTATTGTATTGAAATCAAGAACTTACTGTCCATTCTCAAGGTCTTTTACATGGCAGACAGATGCTTCTATGTAATCTCTGTGTTTACGGTGTGGCCGCAGTGTCATGGTGTCCTCGTCTGAACAGTGTCCCAGAGATCCGTTGAGTCTGCATTCTGAAAATGGACTGGCCTTTCCATTAGGAGACATCAGGTCCACCTCTTTCTCTTTGTCCAAAAGAGTGAGCTCAACTTTGACCTCTACTGTAAAAAAAAATTGCTTGATATAAGTACAAGAGAATAATTGTAATTTTCTATACTTTTTGTCTATACAAACTAATTGATTTGTTTGGCTAAATTTAAATGCAAACCACTGCCATCTTTAAATATGTTGCTAACAGTTTAGTAATTGTTCTTGGTGTGAACAGGCCTTAAGACACTATAATGTAATGTCAAGTACATAACAAATACAGTGCTATTTCTGTGTAGAAATAGCATTCCGAGTTCAAACACAGCTTGGAGAAGAACATTGGAAGCTGAGCACCGTTAATGAACACAGTCTTTTTAGAAAGTGATTGTGAAATGTGCTTCCACTACAGCCTGGTCTCACTCTAGCTTTCTCTCTGGCTGGAAAAATGTGCTGAGGGCCTGCTTCTTATGCCCTTTGGTCAGATGAAAGTCATTTCGGAACCCCTCAGTAGTACCCCCTCCCCCAGCCGCCATAGAAGAGAAAGAGCGATACATTGTGAAACATTCGAAACCCAACTCATATTGCACTGTCTAATCCTCTTGAACACAGAGCAATTAAGAGCATTAAAATTCCTCCAGCACTAAAGGAAAGCCACATCACAACAGCAGTCAGGAGCCACTTTAACTGACCTATATATAGGTGGAGACACAAGCTGCAATTATTACAGGATTTAATCAACAGGGCGCGCTACACAGACTAAGGGTTTTCTACATAAGTGTGTTCATCACCTGGTTTGGGTTTGGAGAGGCATCCTCCCATGGTGGGCCCGGAGTGAAGCCAGGTGGCCCGATGAGAGGGAAGCCCAGGGTGGGTGTTAGCAGGGCTGGGCCGATCAGACACTCAGGGTGGGCCGCTGGACCTGGATAAGGTAGAGGCAGCACTGCAGGTGGGATGTTTGGGCCTGTCGGGCCCACACGGCCATCTCAGAGATCAGCGACTGTACATAATACACCGCCTGAGAAAAGACAACATATAATTGTTGTAATTCTAATTTACAGATTCCTCTTATTCGCCACTGCTTTGCTATCATTGACCAGTGTTTTGGGGGCTGAGGTGCTGGTGCCCCCTACTTGCTTAACCAGCAGGACTTTTTTTGACCAAACGTCTTTATTAGGTTAGTTTTGCTGGTGAGCAAATCCACCTTATCAGGCACATATCTGAATCAACATTCAAACTGCCCATTTATTTTCCCCCCGCAAGGTCAATGTCAATTAATATAGCTGACAAAAAAGTTTCTAGCCAAGTTTGGACCACTTTTACCAACTTTTCATTTGGGGGCATTATAATTTCAGTACACAAAAGCATTGAAAATACACAGGTCCACTTTCTATTTGCTTTTTTACTATTAAATTTACTGATAAAAGTTTGAATTTCAAAAATCTATTTGGTAATTGTTTTTGCAGTAAGGTCATGTGACTCAAGTTTGCTAAAGACTGGACTAACTTGTAGTAAAATAAAATAAGATAAAAAACAATTAGTGCTGTCGAACGATTATTTGCGATTAATCGCATCCAAAATAAAAGTTATTTTTACATAATATACAGTATATGTGTACTGTGTATATTTATTATGTATATATAAATACACACATATGCATGTATATAATTAAGAAAAATATGTTATGTTTATATATTATAAATGTATGCGTATATATGTATAAATGTGTGTATATATATATTTACTGTATATAATATAAATTATATAAAAATATACATGTAAATCCATGTAAATATTTTCAAAATGTATATTGTATGTGTGTGTATTTATATATACATAATAAATATACACAGTACACACACATATATTATGTAAACAAAAACTTTTATTTTGGATGCGATTAATCACAAGTAATCATTTGACAGCACTAAAAATAATAAAATGTAAGCACAATTAAATTAAATTAACTTTGTCTTTTTTAAAGTTTAAGACAAGGATGGAGGCAGAAAACAAATTCATGTCATTTGCGCAAAGCATGACTCTGATTTTATAGTTTCATAGGTTAGGGTACTTTTAATTTAAAAAAAAAAAAATTCCTAGCCAAATTTGGACCAGTTTGTACATTCAAAGTTAAAATTAATTAGCATTTAGTCATTTAGCAGACGCTTTTATCCAAAACGACTAACAAATGAGGAAAATAGAAGCAATCAAAACCAATTACAAATATATATATTGAGAGAGAGAGAGAGAGAGAGAGAGAGAGAGAGAGAGAGAGAGAGAGAGAGATATATAGATATATAAACATTAAAATCCATAAATAAAAAAAAAAAATTTGGTAATTGTTTTTGCAGTAAGGTCATGTGACTCAAGTTTGCTAAAGACTGGACTAACTTGTAGTAAAATAAAATAAGATAAAAAACAATTAGTGCTGTCGAACGATTATTTGCGATTAATCGCATCCAAAATAAAAGTTATTTTTACATAATATACAGTATATGTGTACTGTGTATATTTATTATGTATATATAAATACACACATATGCATGTATATAATTAAGAAAAATATGTTATGTTTATATATTATAAATGTATGCGTATATATGTATAAATGTGTGTATATATATATTTACTGTATATAATATAAATTATATAAATATATACATGTAAATCCATGTAAATATTTTCAAAATGTATATTGTATGTGTGTGTATTTATATATACATAATAAATATACACAGTACACACACATATATTATGTAAACAAAAACTTTTATTTTGGATGCGATTAATCACAAGTAATCATTTGACAGCACTAAAAATAATAAAATGTAAGCACAATTAAATTAAATTAACTTTGTCTTTTTTAAAGTTTAAGACAAGGATGGAGGCAGAAAACAAATTCATGTCATTTGCGCAAAGCATGACTCTGATTTTATAGTTTCATAGGTTAGGGTACTTTTAATTTAAAAAAAAAAAAATTCCTAGCCAAATTTGGACCAGTTTGTACATTCAAAGTTAAAATTAATTCGCATTTAGTCATTTAGCAGACGCTTTTATCCAAAACGACTAACAAATGAGGAAAATAGAAGCAATCAAAACCAATTACAAATATATATATTGAGAGAGAGAGAGAGAGAGAGAGAGAGAGAGAGAGAGAGAGAGATTTATAGATATATGAACATTAAAATCCATAAATGAAGTAAAAAACAAAGAAATTAAAATAAAATTAGTGACTAAAATCAGGATGTAGGCAGAAAACATTACCATTGAGTCATTGTCCATGACTAATTCGCCTGCCTCTCTTTGAATGTGCAGCATTTCGGCTATTGCGCAAACAGTCTTTAGGTGATTATGTTAAGGCTAATCAAATGCAAATGTTGTAAAAGTGTAGATGATGATGGGAACCCAGCCAGCCAACAAAATGCAACATTAAGGTCAAACGGTTCATGTCAACTTACTATCATTTTATTGCAAATAGCCCTTGGGTTCAATACCCTTGGTGCTTTAATATGAAGCAAATCAAGAAAACTGCATGTTTGACATTGATCTATGATGTCTGTGTCCATGGTGAGCGGGACAGTGTATTCAGAAGCCCCTTTGGAGAAATGCAAGAATCCAGGGGTGGGGCAGGAACACAACTGGCCCCGTCAGAGAAAGTAATAGGCTACTAAGGGTCAAAGTGTAATGTGTGTGTTAAAATAATTTCTCCTATCCTAGTTTACTGTGACTAAAGATATATTTAAAGCAAAGAATATGTTTAGACAAAGAAACAAAATGGTGAAAAACGAATATGTGTTTGCACGTGTGTGGGAGAGAAAGAATAAGATCAGGAAAAACACAATGTGTGTGCTTACATATGCATGTGCATGCATCTTAAACACACCAACTCGAATTGTTCTCAGTTTTCCACTCAAATCTTGTTTCAGCTCTTTACCAGAGTTAACCATTACCTTCACTGACATATGTACTATACTTTCACACTTTCATTCTTAATACTAGAGAAGTGCTTGTATCACAGCCTTCAAAGTACTCTCTGTTTACCCACAACCTTTTTACTTTGTTCTGCTAGGGAGGACGAAACAGGCTTAAAAATAAAAATCCCAGATTTCAGCCTCACATAACTTGAGTTTAAATGCTTCAGCATCGGGGTCTTAGCTCAAGAGCCACTTGATATTCACATCACATCCAAAGGTCTGTGAAGTGGCGAGTAAAAAAACTAAAGTTTGCCTTAATTAAGGAAAGGAAATGTTCCACAAACAAAACAGGAGCAGAAGCACCAAACTTTGGGAACCTTTAAAACACAAGCTTTGAGAGCTGTTACATCAAATATATTTAATGATCATCTGGTTGTGGTGCACATTTTGAAGTAAATCACATAAAAAGGTGAAAAAGAAATAGAATGAAAAGTAGTTACTCTCTTGGCACTAAATTCTCCTCTCATCTCTCTCAGAGCTCTGCCTTGTTTATGGTATTTAGAGATGCAACATGAAAAGCACATACTTTTAACAATCCCAAAAGCATCACATAAATGGACTGCCTGTAATAATCAGCAAAAAATAGACCGCCTCCCTCTTCCTGCTGGCAGAAAAGAGCCATTTCTGCTAATCCTGAAGAATTTATGAAAATCTCCATAGCAACTGTGAATCTGTCTAGAAGCTGCACAATGCATTATGGTTTATGACATACATGAAGGTAAATAAATAGTGGTAATTTTATTCCACCCTCTCTCTCTCTCTCGTTCTTACCCCTGCCCTTTTACTATACTGTATATAACAATACATTTATCAAATAATAAACCTACATCTCACTAAAAGCTAGTACTATTCTACAGGGTGAGTCTCACTACAATATGTCCTGGTCACAATTCACCCCAAAATCAAAAGAAATACTTTAAGAAATTATATTTTGCATGAAGAGAATTGTTGTTATGCGGCTGCAATATAACAAAGAGTGAAAAATTTAAGGGGGTCTGAATACTTTCCGTACCCACTGTATATAACAATACATTTATCAAATAATAAACCTACATCTCACTAAAAGCTAGTACTATTCTACAGGGTGAGTCTCACTACAATATGTCCTGGTCACAATTCACCCCAAAATCAAAAGAAATACTTTAAGAAATTATATTTTGCATGAAGAGAATTGTTGTTATGTGTGTAATTCTCTTATATTCTTACTACTGACATCCAGTAATAATAAAATCAGCAATAAAATTTACATTAAAATTAGCAAATAAAGGCAGTATAACAAATACTATATATGAATAATAAATTATTTTTTGTAATGAGAATGAGATTTTATTGTATTACAGTAATGTTAAATAGAGAGGAAATCATTCTTAAGTGTCAAATTCACAATGCAAAAATTTTTAAAACTGGATTTACTTAAGCAAAATATGAGTCAGACATTTCCTTAATATGTTGCAACAGATTAATCCATTAATTTACAACATTATTTGTCTGCTACAGTACTCTTTATAAGCAGAGGCTATTATCATTGCCACAATGCCCTGCTTACATTTTAGTGAATCATGTATCAACTTCATTTTTGAATCAACTGCTGGACTTTCTGGGCAATCGGGCATCAAGCCCTTAATATTTCACTTTTTCCCCTAAAGTAGGTTAATCAGATTTTCAGTCTTTACAACATATGACGCAGGTCTCCTTCTTGCAAACTATTGCATCTATCCACAAGCCAAAAGTGAAAACTCTTTGCGGTAAAACAGGCTGTCAGCCTCACTACCTTCCCTATATGTATATATACAGACATACTAAGAATTATTTATATTGTAGCACCTAGCAGCTGGGTATTTCCACATATGAAAGAGGAAAATTAAATAAAGGGGACAACCCAAAGAAAAGAAAAAAAACAGATAAATAGGAGCTCTTTAATATCTTAATTATTTATTCTAGACTGCATTCAGATTTTGGCTAAAAGCATCTGCTAAATGCATACATGTAAATGTCAGATTAAAAGGGAGACTTTCGTTTAATCTCACGTGTGCTTTATCAGACATCTCAGTATCTCAAATTGTGCTCTGATATGCCAAGATACCAAATCAAATTTAGCCAAGATCAAATTATCTGAGTAATGATGCTTATATATAGCAATGAAAATCTATTGCTCTAATCTATTACTGGAAGGTTGGCATGAAACACTATTGGGGAGCTGACATGCTGACATTACAGCAGTACATAACATGCTGAACTTCATCTAAAACGTCTAAAACAGCATTTTTAAAACTATATCATGCATGCCATTTTAAATGAATTCATATTCATTGAGAGGCTAATTAATTCATCAAATGAAAAATGTAAAAAAGTGAAAATATTTTTTTGTAAAAATAATATTTATCACATCACAGGACTATGTAAAAATTTAACATTGAAGGTAAACAGTTGATTACAATGGTAAAAAAAAACTAACTAAAATATAGTTTGTTTTCATATTTCATATTTCCATTCATAAACACTAATGTTCAAAAGTTTGTTTAATCCAAAAACCTTGAAAAAATGCATCAGCTTCCACAAAAACATTAAGCAGCACAGATGCTTTCAACATTGTAATAATAATAAATGTTTCTTGAGCAGCAAATCAGCATATCTGAATGATTTCTGAAGGATCATGTGACACTGAAGACTGGAGTAATGATGCTGAAAATTCAGCTTTGCATCACAGGAATAAATTACATTTGAAAATATATTCAAATAGAAACAGCTTTTTCAAATTGTTTTTCAAAAAGCACAATATTACAGTTTTTACTATATTTTTGTTCAAATAAATGCAGTCTTGTTGAGCATAAAAGACTTCTTTCAAAAACAGTAAAAAATCTTTCTGACCCCAAATTTTTGAACAGTAGCATACATTATGACCCTAAATACTGATATTGTTCTGTTTCTGATGTTAATCTGTATGTCAAATATTTGTCAGACATTTTAGGAGACATAGTCGATAGTCCATTAAGTCTGAAGAACTATGATCAGAAATATTTTCTTATGGCAGTATTCAGGACAAACACCGTCTCCCTCAGGATCATTATTGCAGACTTTCATTTTCTACCCTTACTGTTCCACCAAATCGTTCTGACAGTTGCAAGTTACAGCTCTACTCACAATACTGCAATGTAGCAGCAAAGCTGGCCTAAGACTGCATTATAACAGCAGCTCTGGCCCACCATCTAAAGCCATTTCATTAAAACAAGCAACCCCATTCCAAACAAACTGCCTGCAAAAGCATTTTCTCTCCTCCTGAAAGCCTTAGAGAGACAACCTACACAAGCACAACTGTCCACAATCTGAGCAACGACTGACTGCCCTGGCCAATGACAAAAACAATATATGACAGTCAGTCACCTACTGTATGATCATGCCAGTCTCTCATCCATCCTTCTGTTCAGCTGCCAAGAACTGGAAATGTCCTGTTGTGTCATCCAGTAAATTTGAGTGAATGCTTTTCTAGACTTGTAAGGTGTGACCCCTTCCCACACCCACAACGTACCCTCCACCAGGACACACACACATAAACACACACACACACACACGTTATCACCTGGACTCTGACTGACACGTGAGGACAAAAGCAGTGCGACACAGTGATGTGTGTCCCACAGCCATGACATGAGCACTGGGCGGTTTTAGCAACTATGTAACTCCACAGATGGAAGCATGTGTCAGCAGTTAGACTGTAGATACATGACAGCACTGGTTTTACCACATGGGGTCAATCATTCATTCAACAATTAAAAAACACAGTGAACAACACAGCTGAGTGCAATCTGAGAAGTAAAATTACATTAAACTGAAATTCAAAGAAATTTTATATACAATAGGAGTCATTTTTTACAATTTGCCAAGACAAACTTTCAAAGATGGCTTGTCAAACCTTGTCTTGAAGTATAAAAGTTTAAAAAGTCTTGAAATTTTATAGGCCTTTTTTAAAAGAAATTTATACTCAAATTCATAAAGGATGCATTCAATTTAACAAAAGTGACAGAAACAACATTTATAATGATACAAAAGATTTCTGTTTCAGATGAATGCTATTCTTTTGCTCTAT
The DNA here is from genome assembly GCF_001515645.1 of Sinocyclocheilus grahami. Taxonomy (NCBI): domain Eukaryota; kingdom Metazoa; phylum Chordata; class Actinopteri; order Cypriniformes; family Cyprinidae; genus Sinocyclocheilus; species Sinocyclocheilus grahami. Next base: position 380,727 of record NW_015505440.1, on the reverse strand, counting down.
TAACACATTTTTTTGAATCCTGAAAAACGTATCATACTAATAAGCAATGTTACTTAAGCACCGAATCAGCCTATTGGGATGATTTCTGAAGCATCATGTGACACTGAAGACAGGAATAAATTAGTTAAAAATACATTCAAATAGAAAACAGTTATTTTCTATTTAATAATATTTGACAATATTAATTATATTATTTTTTGAATATAAGAGACCTTTCAAAAACATTAAAAAATCGCACTGATTCCAAACTTTTGAATGGTAGTGTAGGCCTACTTGACTTTTATATTATATACTCCTTTATATTTTAGAAATGATCTTTCATTTTATGGACGCAGGGTGGAAGAACACTTCATTTCGCAGAATCTATTACCTTTGTTGAATTACTTTGAATTGTTCAATTAACGTCATTCCCATTCAAATTCAACTTCCTGTGGGGTGTGGCCACTTCAGGTACCTATGCAAAATACTCCAGTAAACTCTAACCAATAAAATAAAAAATTATAGATAAATAAATAATATAGCAATAAGACAAGTAAATGAAACTTTAGTTGCTCTCAGATTGTTCTCCTGAGAAAAAGACCCCAATAATCTTACATTTGTCTCAAAAGAAATGAATGTCTCAAACTGTGCCCAGCATTACCAAGATACCAAATTCTGAAATCACAGGTCAGAAATTTCAAGAACTCAAACGTTTCTCATTAAATTCACCCAAGGTGACGGATCTTCTCAAAACTACCAAACAAGTAACCTCTACACATTAAAAATGTCCCTTTGCAATGATATTTTGAGTCTAAACTTGACTGGCAGATAACGTTTTACTGACCAGCATCTAAAAAAAATCCCTTGAGGTGAATTTGATGCTCAAACAAAAGACACTGGAGTCAGTTCAAACCGAGATTGCAGAAGTTGTCAACAGTCCCTGAGCAAAAAAGTGTCTTCTGGTTAAACATTAGGCCATTTGCCCTGATCTCAAGAAGATAAAGTGTCTCCTGATCGAAGGAAGATAAATCAGAGTACGAACACTCACAACAAAGCAGAACCGCACAATGTTTGTCAGCCTTCACCTTGCTCTCTCCTGTTTCCATTCAATTATATCTGTCCCTAGTTTTATTCCACAACACAGTAAACCAGTTGCACTGCAGCCCAGCTGTTTGATCAACATGCTGTAGGAATACAGGCAAAGCATCACAGCATTGTTTGAGTGTTGACACCAGAACATTTACATGTACCCTCAGTCAGGGATGCTATGTACTGTAAGCAGTTGCTGTTTTTAGCTGAATGGATGTGCTTTACAAGCAAACAATGACGTGATTGCAATAATTTAGAGACTTGCGTGTCAGGAAACACCATACTGATTTTATTGACTAATGATTCCTGCTTTACAAGCAAACAATGACGTGATTGCAATAATTTAGAGACTTGCGTGTCAGGAAACACCATACTGATTATATTGACTAATGATTCCTGCTTATTATTAAAGGGATCATATGATGCGATTTAATTTTTTCCTTTCTCTTTGGAGTGTTACAAGCTCTTGGTGCATAAAGAAGATCTGTAAAGTTGCAAAGACTAAAGTCTCAAATCCAAAGAGATATTCTTTATAAAAGTTAAGAGTCAGCCACGCCTACATAAAACGGCTCGCTCTAACACGCCCCCACATGTCTACCTCACTATGTGGGAAGATTTGCATAACACCGCCCAAATGTTCACGCAAAGAAAGAAGGCGTAACTTTTATTCTCACTGTAGTATTGTTGCTGCCACCATGTCGTGAAGACGCTGTGTGCTTCGTTGTGAAAGCGAAACTACTTTGTTTGGTCTTCCAAAAGAGGACGATATCCACTTCGTCATGCCTAGAGCTGATTTGTGCTGGTCGCTGAGGGAATACAACAGTATGGTGAGGGGCGTAACATTTCCGTCTCACGCTTGAGGTATTCGGCCAATCACAACGCACTGGATAGCTGGCCAATCAGAGAACACCTTGCTTTTCAGACCGATGAGCGTTTCAAAAAGGCGGGGCATAGATGAGAAACAATAATGTACAGTATGTGGAAAATAATTTTTTTTTTTTACTTTAAACCGCATAAACACATTTCATTACACCAAATACACAAAATAATGTCCTTTTTAGCAGCATCATATGACCCCTTTAAAGATGGCCTGTGATTCACAGCTTCTGAATATTTCAGTGGTTCTCATTCCTATAAAATCAAAAATATATTGCATTTATGACAGGGTGCTCATCTAATAACAATGGTGGACAGTAACGGAGTAGTTTTACTTCGTTATTGTACTTAAGTACAATTTTCAAGTATCTGTACTTTACTGGAGTAGTTTTATTTTGAGTAACTTTTACTTTTACTTCACTACATTCCAAAGCATAAGATCGTACTTTTTACTTCACTATATTTCATAAAACATTTCGTTACTCCTTATAATATATCACGTGTTCCGAGATGCAGAAGCGGTGTCTGATTCAAGAACAAACGGATTCTTTTCAATGAACCTTTTAAATCGGTTTGCAAATCGCACCAAATGATTCATTCACGAATTAGAATGATCCGATTGCAGCTGTTCTCTAGTCGACAACGCACTGATTCAAATGATCTGTTTAGAGTGAGTCTCCAGTGAACTGAATTCACAAATAAGAACTGGGAGATCTTGTGAGCGCGCGCACGACTGATGCTGCTGCTAACCTTTAGTACATTGTGGGTTAAGGCACATGCTCATAATTGTAGCTGTTACTAGCACATTTACTTTAACAGTCAAAGCAAATGGTGTTTGAAAAGTATTTGGTCAAAATGCACCATATAGAAAATACATTCTTTCTATTTTTTTTTATAAACCACTGGGAAACAGATTACAATTTGCAATTTAAGACTGAACATTCATGGAAGAAATCTTGATATATCCTAAGGATTCTTTCGGAATTCTTCAAGATTTTGTTATAGTGTAAAACTCAGCAATACTTTCACATCTCTTGCATGTTCGATACACTGAAAAATATTGTAGAATAATTTTCTTTAAAACAGAAATCGCTAGTAAATTTCACAAATAATTAGAAACAAATGGCAAGTAACAGATTAACATGACATTTTAAAAATACACAATCAATTGGTATATAATGTGTATTGGTTATATGAATAAATGGTTATAATCACACTTGTTAAACGTACTCCAGTAATCATTATTTACAACTTCAAAAAAAAAAAATTTTCTTTTTACAAAGTACTACATGAAAATATAATATCATCCCCAAAACTACAATAGCAGACTTGAGTTGTAGTGAGATGTAAAGAGGCTTTTGTTTGACTTTAGTTTATCACTTCTAGCTGCCACAGGATTATTACAGTGCAAATGAAATTCAAATATTGGCTTACAGCTAATCAGATTCCTCATTATGAGCTCTGAAAAGAAGAAACAATCAAATATCATGACCTGATAGTGGCCTTCTGACATCGTCTGATATTTGACATTTGATGTGTTTTGCATGCTCCTTGAATTCAGCTGAAAGTAGTGTGACTTGCTGTAAGTCTTTTCCATAATCAGAAGTTCACTGAAGTTCAGCACTGATCTGGTTGTGGAATTTAGATGCTAACCTTTAGTACATTGTGGGTTAAGGCACATGCTCATAATTGTAGCTGTTACTAGCACATTTACTTTAACAGTCAAAGCAAATGGTGTTTGAAAAGTATTTGGTCAAAATGCACCATATAGAAAATACATTCTTTCTATTTTTTTTTATAAACCACTGGGAAACAGATTACAATTTGCAATTTAAGACTGAACATTCATGGAAGAAATCTTGATATATCCTAAGGATTCTTTCGGAATTCTTCAAGATTTTGTTATAGTGTAAAACTCAGCAATACTTTCACATCTCTTGCATGTTCGATACACTGAAAAATATTGTAGAATAATTTTCTTTAAAACAGAAATAGTTAGTAAATTTCACAAATAATTAGAAACAAATGACAAGTAACACATTAACATGACATTTTAAAAATACACAATCAATTGGTATATAATGTGTATTGGTTATATGAATAAATGGTTATAATCACACTTGTTAAACATACTCCAGTAATCATTATTTACAACTTCAAAAAAAAAAAATTTTTTCTTTTTACAAAGTACTACATGAAAATATTATATAATTTAATTTAGCAGATTTAGTCATTTGTTTTTTATTTAAGACACACACACATATACAGTGCCTTGCGAAAGTATTCAAACCCCTTATGTTTTCTTATGTTGCAGATGTTAAACTGCTTTAAATTCCTTTTTTTCCCACATCAATCTACACTCCATACACCATAATGACAAAGCCAATAACAGGGTTTTAACATCTTTGCAAATTTATTAAATATTAAAAAAAAGATTCCATTGCATCTGGGACAGTTGAAATTTAGCTCAGGAGCATTCATTTTATCTGGTAAATGTTACCACACTTTGAGTGAAGTTAGCCTGCTGCAAATTCAATTGAATGGGTATGATTTGGAAAGACACACATATCTTAACAACAGGTCTAACAGCTGAAAATGCATATTAGAGCAAAGATCAAGCCCTGAGGTAAAAAAAAAAAAAAAAAACTGGGGAAGAGTTCAGAAAAAATTCTGCTGCATTGAAGGTTCACAGAGGCATGTAGCCTTTATGTATCCATAATGGAAGATGTTTGGAACAACCAGGACTCTTCCTAGAGCTCGCCTCTTGGCCAAACTGATCAATTGATGGAGAAAGGCTTTGGTTAGTGTGGTGACCTAATGGTCACTCTAGTTGAGCTCCATGATTATATGTGAAGATAGGAGAAACCTAAAGAAGGACAAACATCACTGCAAAACTCCACCGATCTGGGCTTTATATTGGTGTGGCCAAACTCAATCCTCTCCTCATTGAAGACGCATAAAAACACACTTGGAATTTTTTTTTTAAAAGCACCTAAAGGACCCTTAGACTGTGAGAAACAAGATTCTCTGGTATGATGAAGCTCATGTTTGAAGGAAACCAGCTCTGCTCATCACCTGAAGAGTGCCATCCCAAAAGTAAAGTGTGCTGGTAGCAGCCTCATGCCGTAGGGCTGTTTTTCAGTGGCAGGGACTGAGGGGCTCATTAGAGTAGAAGAAAAGCTCAATGCACCAAAATATTGAGATAGCCTTAAAGAAAACCCAGTCCAGAGCATTCAGAATCTCAGACCGGGAAGGAGGTTTACCTTCCAACAGGACAATGACCCTAAGCACACAGCAAGAGTGGCTTATAGACAACTCTGTGAATGTCCTTGAGTGGCCCAGCCACAGCCTGAGATTAAACCCAATCAAATATTTCTGGAGAAACCTGAAAATGTGCACCTGCCCCCATCCAAACTGACAGAGCTTGGGAGGTGAAGAGGTGAGGTGAAGAATGGCAGATAATTGCCAAATGCTGATGTGCAAAGCCTGTTGCATCATACCCAAAAATACTTGAGGCCGTAAAGGTGCTTTAGCTAAGTAAAGAGTTAGTACTTAGTACAAAGTTTTTTTTTTTTTTTATAAATGTACAAGTTGTTACAGTTCTGTTTTTGCTTTGCCATTATGGTGTATGAAGTGTAGATTGATGTGAAATAAAAAGTAATTTAAAGCTTAACATAAGGCTGCAACATAACATGAAGGGGTTTGAATACTTTCGCAAGGCACTGTATATTAAGATTGCACTCACAAAGAGCAATTTCTCTAGATTAAATCTAAATGTAATAGCCTAAATATAAATGTAAAATAAAAGTAAAACTGACTATAGAAATTTCCACAACTTTCAAGAAAAAGTATGCCTTTTTCCATGCCTGGAAATCATAGTTTTAAAATTCCTTACTGTGAAAAAATATTTTTAAAATAATTTTTCTACTTCAAAATATGACATTTAATTGAATGTTACATGCCATTTGTTTGTGAAATTTATTAGCAATTTCAGAGTAAAAACTGCTTCTAAACTTTTTTTCAGTGTAGAAAGAAAAACTGAAGCTGAGATAGATGGAGAGAACTAAAGTTTACTTAAGTTCATCCATCATCTGAGATCTCAATGCACTACTATAATACTCCAACGTTGTGGACCTCAAATCTGCACCGATCTACTGTACCTGACCAAACAGCTTCGTTGTGCAAAATTCAGCCTCAGATGTCACACGTACAGAGCTTTCTTTTATCTTATCTGCTAGCAGAAGTTCATTAAATCTGATAAGACACTGTTCCATGCTCTAGCAGATTACAATCTGAATTGCATAACATTGCCAAACTGAGAGTTAATTATCTCTACTCACCTGGTCTGGTCTAAATCAGGTGTGCTCAGAGTTTTCTGCATAAGGCCAGAGGTGTGGAAGCCGCTGAGATCTCACAGGGTATCAAGTCCAATGTTATCTGTGGAGCTGGATTGGTGTTATTCCTCTTTCCTATGGAGAATTCCAGAGCGCAGCACTTTCCTCTCCTGCCTCCTCCTCACTCTTTTACTGCAGTAGCCCAAGATCAAGGCACAGTCCCACCACAAATCTCTGACACACAAACACACACACATACACCAGAAAACAGAGGCACTTGTAAGAACTGCTCTCTCTTACTCTCTCTCTCGCTCTCTTTGTTTTTGTGCTTGTCTTTCATAAACACCCTCTCTTTTTACTCCCTTCTTTCTTTTTTACTCACTCCTGCTCTCTCTCTCTCTCTCTCTCTCTGGCGGAGGTTGGGGTTGCAGCAGCAGGACTCTTGCCAGTAACTCAGCTGTATGCAGTATTGATGGAGTTGCTCAGGGATGCTAACACAGCATGAATTTTCCCAGTGCTCCACTTTCCCTTTCGCTCTTCACCCCCTCCTGCACCTCTTTTGCTCCTTTTTTTCACTCCCCCAACCTATCAGTCTGCTTCCTTTGGTTGACCACTATCTAAATCACTCCTACGATCTCTTTTATTCTCCTTAGTTTTATTGAACTTGTTCTCTCTCAAATGTATTACATCGTGGGTCTAATTTGCCGATTAAGCACATCAAATCTCAGGTTCTCGCTGCATTACTGTATATGCTGCCCCTGTGGATGATCTTTCTACAGATCATTAGCGCTCATTTGTGGCGCTTGCTAAGACTATCACTATTATTTTTGCTCATACTTAGGTTTAGGAATGTGAATGAACCTTTAACCCTGAGTAACGCTGAGTTATGCAGGTGGTTTTCCCATCCTGTCCACAGCACAAAGAGTACAAGAATTAAAAGTTTGTTGTTGAAAATAGGTGTGCTACAATTTTGTAATTAAGAGGATTTTAACTTGATGAATAATAAAAAAGGGCTCTGACTCGGGCCAGTATGCAACAACTTAGAACACCCTAGCATACTACATACTAACAACCAAGCTAGGTCTTCAGGATCACTCAAAAATTAAAGGCAGGTGCGTTTGATTAGAGTTGGAGCTAAACTTTGCAGGACAGTCGATCGCCAGGAGCAGGGTTGGGCACCCCTGTTCTATGGCATCGCTTGAAGAACCTTTAGAAGCACCTTGATTTTTAAGAGTGTAGCAATAGACTAAGAACGATTTTTCATGGCCGATTCCTATTTCAGTTTTTTTTTACAAGCAAATTGGCCGATTCTGATACTGCTGTGCTTCAAAACATTACTCTTAGACAGAAGAAAATTCCATTGAAACCACCCCCAATTCAATATTTAGGATTTTCTTCCAATATTTCGCTCATAGTGAACAGTGCGCTGCGCTGCCTGCTACAGTATTCTCTCCTCTTTGGGTCCATCTTCAGCTTCTCTGGTCTCTGTAAGCAGCCGTTTACAGACTTCGTAATTTTTCTACACAAATGATAATTTGGAAAATGATTGCAATGCAGTTTGTGTGCAATTGCGGTATAGAGATAAAACTATCACAATATTGGCAACCGGCATATCGCTATACCGGTATTGATTGATTGATTGATTGATCCAACCAATCATAACAGCGAATCTGCCAATTTTGTCTGACAGACTAACCAGACAGTAGATTAAATTAAGTCTGTGGACTTTGGTGGATAATTTTTGGTGGAAAAATGGTGTGTATTAATGTCTTTCCGTGGTTGAAACAAGATACCTTCTGATGTTCATTCATGTTTATTTTGTGCTATAACTAGTAAAGAGGAAGAGATGACTGGTTCACATGCCGCTTGACCTGAAACTATTTTTACGCAGAAAACACACAGTTATGAACGTGAACTGGTGGATCGACAAGAAGATAACGAATTATAAAACTTTAAAGATAAAGCCTAAACTAATATACATTTATGTTACTAAATGAATATAATTGTTTGATAATAATTGTTTAAATTAATATAAAAATAATATAATATAGTATGATATAATATAATTTTTTTTACTTTTGACTCCCCCCCCCCAAACAAAACACTTTAACAACTACATAGCAATGTGCTAAAAATCACCCAGAACACCCTAGCAACCATCTACCTAGCAACTATGCACTAACCTTAACAACAAACCCTAATGTAAACGTCTAGATCTTTACTGCATCATGTGTGTATGACTGCCTTTGAAAAAGGAGTAAAAAGATGTCTGATGACACTTACAGTCTAATTATTATTGAAAGGGTCATGAGGCCCTTTTTGCTGTGCTCATCACAAAGAGAAACCTCTCTGATTTCAAATTCATTAAATATGCTGTCGGATCAGAGAATAGGACACTTAATTTCAGGAGAGGTTGTGACTAAACCTGAAATGATGATTCACTGATTAAAGTTGTGCTTGCCACTTTGATGCAAACAACAGTTTTAGATATCTTTATGTGCAAAAAAAACTGTATGTTGTTGCATTAAAGCAGCAGTAGACCTGAATGCATTAGGGATTCAGTCTTGCACCAGCAGTCTGTTTTTACTGCTGTTTTCTGACATCTCTGCAGCATGTGCCAGCAGGTTCAATCAAACTTAACTCCATCAGCAAGCAAAGATCCTGGTAGAACATCTACTTGTGATGCCCTCTGCTGGCAATGGAGGAAAGTCACCAAAAATTAGAGGTGAAGAGCTGAGGAAGCATCACCTCAAGGATAAAAGGACAAACATGATAAATCATTTCAGGAGGCACTCATTCCCTTCACCAGACATGGCCTGTCACAGTGCACAGAGCCATACAAGTCACAGCATATTATATAGAAGATCACAGATCTGATGAATTATGAATTGGCCTTATTCCGTGTTATGAATGTTAATGGCTTCTTCCTGTAGATGTGCTTTTCCTGATGGTTTTAACCCCTGTGGAAGGATCGATAGCTTTAGATTTTCAAGGACACAATTGCTTATTGATAAGGCTAGTACCTGGATGGATAGTGATAATAAATTATTAGTATTTTTGTTTAAAAATGCAAACATGTGAGAAATATTGGCCAGTTTAAAAAACACGTGAGTACAATAAAATTTAAAATCTATCAGTTATGATAACATTAGATTAGATATAATTTTATTAATATAATATAGGAATTAAAATATATAATATATATACTGTACACCACCGTTCAAAAGTTTGGGTTTTTTATATTTTTATGGCTGCATTTATTTGATCAAAAATACAGTAGAACAGTAATAATGTGAAACATTATTAGAATTGAAAATGACTTTTCTATTTTAATACATTTTAAAATGCAAGTTATTCTTGTAATGACAAAGCTGAATTTTCAGCATCATTACTCCAGTCTTCAGTGTCGCATGATCCTTCAGAAATCATTGCTGATTTGCTGCTCAAGAAGTATTTCATATCATTGTAAACAGTTGTTGTGCTGCTTAATATTTTTGTGAAAACTGATAAATTTTTACATTTGTCAAGTTTCTTTGATAAATAGAAAGTTTGAAAGGATTATAAAAAGGGTTTATAAAAGGTTTATAACAGTATAATTAACTGATGATGACAGAGCATCATCAAATGAACATTGTCTGATTCTAGACAGTGCACACTTTTTAACACAATTTAACACCTTTGTCTCTGCAACGTAGATGTGCTTTCAGATATTAACAAGGGATCATATCAGCAGTTGAGCTGGCCAATCACAGCACACCTCGCTTTTTCAGAACGATGAGCTTTGTAAAAATCTGAACCGCGTTTCAGAAAGGCGGGGCATAGAGGAGAAACAATAATGTACAGTATGTGGAAAATGATGTGTTTTTTTAACCTTAAACCGCATAAACACATTTCATTACACCAAATAATGTTCTTTTTAGCAGCATCATATGACCCCTTTAACATCTGTATATGGATGTATTCTCACTGACTGCAGGCCAAAGGCACACCCTCTCTTCGTTTGTACCCATTGACCTCTATGTTTCACAGGAAACTCTTATCTGAACATCTGCGCTAGATGACTTTCGCTGGCAAGATTAGCCGAGCACTAAAAGGTAGCATGCCTGTCCTAGACAAGAAAAAATAATTCATTGTTTTCAACTTCTGCTTGAGCTGTGGTTTGTCTCTCCCTATTCGTCTTCTTTCATTTCCTTTATACTTGTTTTAATGTTGTTCTAACTGATGCCAAAATATCCATTAGGGATGTTATACAGGCTACACAATGCTTGCTATCCCAAAAACACTTCAGAACAGAGGAATGGAGGCATTTGGAGTGAGTTCTAATCAATCTATACACTTTTATTTAGCTTATCTTCATTCATTCATCAATTTATAAAACGTATGGCTTGATTTAACAATAATTCAACAAACATATTCAGTCAATAACTGACTTCATTATGCTTAGGGATATTCATCCTCACGTCGCTCTGAAACTTAAAACTTTCTTTTTTCTGTGGAACATAATAGAAAAACATAAGAAGATGGAATGACAGAATTGTAATTTCTGGGTGAATTATCTCTAAGAACAAATCTTTTACAATTAAAATGTTTTCAGTTTTATGATTATGCACAGAATACAGATCCCAAAAACTAATTACAAATTTATTCAGACACAAATTATATTCTCAATTTGAAAAACTTGCATTACAGCATTAACCATAATTGGCAAATGCTACCATTGATAAAACGTACTGTTAAAAAGTGTCAAATAATGCACACACAAAGAAAAGAAAACTAAACTAAACTAAAAACAAATAAAATAATATATACAAATTATATTCTCAATTTGAAAAACTTGCATTACAGCATTAACCATAATTGGCAAATGCTACCATTGATAAAACGTACTGTTAAAAAGTGTCAAATAATGCACACACAAAGAAAAGAAAAGAAAACTAAACTAAACTAAAAACAAATAAAATAATATATATATATATATATATATTTATACTGTATATATTTCTTACTATACTAGTTTAAATGTTTTTAAATCTATACCAATATGCTACTGATTTCTTTTCCAAAGAGGGCTTAGAAAGTCTCCTGACAGCTTCAGAAAATGTGAATAATTCTGTCCAAATGCTTCCAAATCATGCATAACATTAATTTAGTTTTTGGTCCAATGCATCAACAGTGCAAATAAATCTGCTGCCACCCCGTGCAACCCTTACAAAAATGATTTTGAGAGTTTTAGTATTCTTTAGGATGACAGCTCACAAATCTCTCAAGTCTGCAGAGATTGATTCTTATGTAAAAGAACTGAAGCATTACTAAAAGTATAATTTAGCTCTCAAGGGGATGAATAAATATGAAAAATCGCCATGCAAGTAACTCCTCTGATGCAATTGCAACGCTGATTAAAACAAATTCGATATTTCATGATAAGTCTGGCATGATTGTTTAGTAAAGCCGAGTGAATATTTCCAGCCTTCAGATGAAATCTAAGCTATATGATTTCCGTCTTTCTGTAATGCTGAGTTCTCGGGCGTTGTTCTTGATTGAGAGCGAGAATTTTACTTCGCAGCTTTGCTTCATGATCGCCCATGCAAACAGCAACAAAAAGAAAAGCCCCTCCAACAACTAAAAGAAGTCCAGCAAACCAGGCAGAAAACATGGCCTCTCCATACTCCCACCTGGGCATCACATCCGGAAGATTCTCATCCCAGAACTTCACTACCATTATGTACGCCATTAGCGAAACAGGTGCAAGGGTCGTGATCCCCGACACAACGATAAACACTCCACCGAGGATGAGCAGCGTCCTCTTCATCCTCTCCCGCCCGGCACCAATCTCAACACCTTGGAGTCCGAAAAAAGCAGCCGCCACACCGAGGAATCCCGTCGCGATGGAAATGCACATGAGAACCCGTGAAGCTAAAGTGTCTAGTGGAAGGGCTAAAAAAGACTCGAAGGCTTTGCAGTGAATGCCAACTTCCTCTGTGTAGTTTGAAAGAAGTCTCTTATGCCAACCAAGGTTGCATTGTTTTTTTTTAATCAAAAATACAGTAAAGTTATTTTGTGAAATATGGTTGCAATTTAAAATAGATGTTTTACATTTTTATGCATTTTAAAATGTAATTTATTACATTGCTGAATTTTTTGCATCATTACTCCAGTCTTCAGTGTCACATGATCCTTCAAAAATCATTCTAATATGATGATTTGCTGCTCAAGAAACATTTCTTATCATCAAAGTTGAAAACAGTTTTGCTTAATATTTTTGTGGAAACCCTGATACAGGATTCTTTGATGAACAGAAAGTTAAAAAGAACAGCATTTAATATATGATGGACATAATCCATAATATCCCTTCCATCAGTAAAAAAGCAAAAAAATCCATCTCCTGTTGTCCATCTACAAATTCTACCAACATATTTGAATCGTTCAGGACTGTTTATACTAGTTAACAACACAAATCTGTGTATATTTCGCTCCTGATTCAGATTAAAGACGTTTTTCACTGGAGAAAGCAGTTAAAAAGTTAAATGACTGTAATGATGGATTTGTTTCTTACAAACACACAGCTTTTGGCTTCACAAGACATTAATTGATGGACTGGAGTCGTGCAGATTACTTGTGGATTGTTTTGTTTTTTTAAGCTTTTTGGACTCTCATTCTAACGGCACCCATTCACTACAGAGGATCCATTGGTGAGCAAGAGATGGAATGTGAGCAAGTACCTGCAAGACATTTTCTACAGTTACGTTCATCTCCAGATTTTGCTTGCAGTAGGCCTGAAGTCTGTTGTTGGAGAAACCGTAGTAATAAGGTGCTGCAAACAGGTATCTGTGCGCTAGTTAAGGACATAAAAATAATTTAAAAATTGATAAAGCTCAGGTCACTTCCATTTAAAACTATGGATTTCTTCCATCTGTTTTATCATCCCCCAAAGAAAAATTGCTGATCGTAAAGTAACAGCACACCTCTCCTTAACAGCTACACTATTTGAGGCACCGATCATGTCTCTTGCATGTGGGATGAGTTTTGTCCAAATATTTGATGTGACATTTGTTCAAATGTGAGATATTAATAGTAATACAACGATATTAATAGCAATACAACGTATTGTGCATGCAACCAGAAATAAAGATTGCATACAATACAAAATTGGGGCACATGAAGCAGTAAAAAGGATACAGGGAGTCCTCTGGAGGCATGTTGACGTCCCCATAATAAATGTAGCGCAGCATGGACTCAAAGGCCTGTGTACTAGGAACCATCTCACCTATTGAAATGTTCACCTGCCCGTCCTCTGGCATGAAGGAGCGGAACATGGCCTCAAAATAACTGTCAAAGAATTGAAGCAGCAATCAACTAGTAAATTATTCATAGTCGAAGTTAAAAATGTAAATAAAATAAAAATCCTTTTCACTTGTACTAAATATTTCAGTATAAGCGGTCAAGGCAAAATTTCTAATTTTCATTCAGTTTAAACTGAAGTACTAAAATTACTAAAACTTAAACTGTAACTAATCTAAAACTGAAAATAAAAAATTATATAAAACTTACAAAAATCAGACAACAAAATGACTAAACTTGGAAAATATAAAAATCTAACCCAATTCAAAACATTAACATGTACTATAATACTATACCATGATTTACCTGATTCATTAAACTTAAAAATATAGTATGGAAAAAAGAAAATACTGCGGAAGTCAATAGCTACTGCTAACTGTTTGGTTGAACCTCATTTTTGGATGAACTATCCCTTTAATACTTTAAATGCAAAACGATTCTTTGTCGAATTGCATACAATACAAAATTGGGGCACATGAAGCAGTAAAAAGGATACAGGGAGTCCTCTGGAGGCATGTTGACGTCCCCATAATAAATGTAGCGCAGCATGGACTCAAAGGCCTGTGTACTAGGAACCATCTCACCTATTGAAATGTTCACCTGCCCGTCCTCTGGCATGAAGGAGCGGAACATGGCCTCAAAATAACTGTCAAAGAATTGAGGCAGCAATCAACTAGTAAATTATTCATAGTCGAAGTTAAAAATGTAAATAAAATAAAAATCCTTTTCACTTGTACTAAATATTTCAGTATAAGCGGTCAAGGCAAAATTTCTCATTTTCATTCAGTTTAAACTGAAGTACTAAAATTACTAAAACTTAAACTGTAACTAATCTAAAACTGAAAATAAAAAATTATATAAAACTTACAAAAATCAGACAACAAAATGACTAAACTTGGAAAATATAAAAATCTAAACCAATTCAAAACATTAACATGTACTATACTACTGTACCATGATTTACCGGATTCATTAAACTTAAAAATATAGTATGGAAAAAAGAAAATACTGTGGAAGTCAATAGCTACTGCTAACTGTTTGGTTGAACCTCATTTTTGGATGAACTATCCCTTTAATACTTTAAATGCAAAGCGATTCTTTGTCGAGGCCCTGGTGACTATCGTCATTACCTGGAGCGAGCAGCAAGTATGGCCTTATGTGCAGGGCGTGGATGACCATCTAGCAAAAGGATGATGTCACAGAACTCATGGCCCGCCCCCTCCAGACAAGCCTTCATGTCCTGTACCAGAGACGTGCCTGAAACAAAATATTTTTTGGAGCTATATCCCCTATTTTGGATCTGTCCTGAAAGCTTGAGTGCTTACAGAGAAAGGACAAAAAGACAATGTGGTTATTATTACCTATATCCACCGGCTGATCCGAATAGACTCTGGGAGGAGGCTGCTGTTTGCGTCTCACTATCTCCACGATTAGCGGAGTGGACAAGTGCTCAAACTCTTTGGTCATGATCACCTGGTTGAAGTGACTCTCCTTCACCACAAAGTTCAGGCAGTGTTCCTGGGGGTGGAGCAAGTATGGCCTTATGTGCAGGGCGCGGATGACCATCTAGCAAAAGGATGATGTCACAGAACTCATGGCCCGCCCCCTCTAGACAAGCCTTCATGTCCTGTACCAGAGACGTGCCTGAAACAAAATATTTTTTGGAGTTATATCCCCTATTTTGGATCTGTCCTGAAAGCTTGAGTGAACAAGAGAAAGGACAAAAAGACAATGTGGTTATTATTACCTATATCCACCGGCTGATCCGAATAGACTCTGGGAGGAGGCTGCTGTTTGCGTCTCACTATCTCCACGATTAGCGGAGTGGACAGGTGCTCAAACTCTTTGGTCATGATCACCTGGTTGAAGTGACTCTCCTTCACCACAAAGTTCAGGCAGTGTTCCTGGGGGTGGAAATAAATAGAGATACAGAAGAGAATCTGACTTTCTGACAAGGACGTTTTCTGTGATCAAGTGTGTGTTACTTCAGCTTTACCTTGAGCTGGTCCAGCTGAAGTTTGTTTGCGTTTTCACACACACTCAGGACATTCTGCAGATCGACCGATGCCTCAATGTACTGCACACAGAGCTGCTCCAGTCTGGACAGTTTAAAACTCAGAGCGAGTTTATAAACGTCCATGATCAACAGCACATCCTGGACATGACCTGTTGAGAGACAGGAAGAATTAAAATAGTGCCCTGAGACACTCTCTGTGCCTTTTATTAAAGGGGTCATATGATGCCATTAAAATTTTTCCTTTCTCTTTTTTGAGTGTATGTACAGTATGTGGAAAATAATGTGTTTTTTGAACCTTAAACCACATAAATACATTTCATTACACCAAATAATGTTCTTTTTAGCAGCATCATATGACCCCTTTAAGCAAATCTACAGAAGACCTAAGGAAGCCCGTTTCCGCCACAGTCTAAAAAAAAAAAAAATGGAATTGAAAACTTTTCTCACAGTTGTGAGTTTATATCTCATGACTCTCATAATTGCTAGCTTATATCTTGCAATTATGAATTTTGTATTTTGCAACTCTGAAAAGTCCAAATTGTGAAATCTAAACATATAAAAGTCAAAATTGTGAAATAAGAAGTTCCAATTGTTTTTTTACCTTTTTGTGGCAGAAAGAAGCTTCCATACATCTAAAGATAAACAGGTGTTCAGTGTAACTTACCTCTACGTGGGTACTGTATCTTATCAGTGTACAGGAACTGCATTAAAACCTCAAATGGTTGCGCGTCTGCCTCTCTGATTGACACTTCCAATAAAGGAGGACCCCTTGAGGACCTTCCAGAGCTGTCCTTCTGACTGCCTGAGCCAGACTCTTCACTCTCCTCATTGCATTCCAGTTTACTCTTCTACAAAAAAGAAGTTCACTTTCTGATTAGCCAAACGGAAACCATTTTGGCCAGGAAATTGCATTCCTTATTCTAATGAAAGAATATTTAGAATTTAAAAAATAAACAATGCAAATAATAATAGTGCAAGTTAAACATATAAAACGATCTATAAAAATAATATATATTTAATAAACACAATCATATTGGGAGAAGACAAACATCTTATCCTGACATACAGCTACTGGGAAGTTACAACAGGAAGGTGGGATTTCACCACTTTGTTCAATCTAAAGGAAACAAAGAAAACGGTAGATCAGAAACAGTCCAACATGGTATATGTTCACTGGAAGGGAATGAAGTTATTGTGTATGTTCTGAGAGACTGTTAATGATTTATTGGGATTATAAAAAATGAGTGGGTGGATTTGTACCATTCTAGGCTGGTTGTTTTTACACACTGCGGCCACACAACTGTTCAAACAGCTTATTAAAGTGATTTTGGCATACTAGGTCCCTTTTAAGGTGAACACAAACCCTTACGTAAAAGTAACAGGGCTGCATCTTGAAAAAAAAATTTTAAATGTTGATTTGTAAAAAAAGGCATAATATTACCTAATTTGATTACACGGAGTTAGGTCTGTGCGATATTGAAGAATAATGTGATATTCAATACCTCATTAAATAATGCGATACGATAATGCTTAAAGTGCCACATGCTCAGATGAAACAGTTATTGTGTATGTTCTGAGAGACTGTTAATGATTTATTGGGATTATAAAAAATGAGTGGGTGGATTTGTACCATTCTAGGCTGGTTGTTTTTACACACTGCGGCCACACAACTGTTCAAACAGCTTATTAAAGTGATTTTGGCATACTAGGTCCCTTTTAAGGTGAACACAAACCCTTACGTAAAAGTAACAGGGCTGCATCTTGAAAAAAAAATTTTAAATGTTGATTTGTAAAAAAAGGCATAATATTACCTAATTTGATTACACGGAGTTAGGTCTGTGCGATATTGAAGAATAATGTGATATTCAATACCTCATTAAATAATGCGATACGATAATGCTTAAAGTGCCACATGCTCAGATGAAACAGTTTTTACTCAGCTGTTGCCGAGTCAGTTCTGTGAATTTCTATAACTATCGTGTCATATATATGGTTATTTGTATGTATGTATGTATCAAGAGTTCCTGTAAAACCACAACAAATTCCTTGGGTTTGCGCACACTTAAGTGGTGAATAAAGCTCATTCTGATTCTAATAAGAAAGCACCCCAACAATAAATTCTGAAAGTGAACAGTATGTGTTTTAATCAAGCATTACATAAAAATGTAATTTTAACATTAGTGTAATCATTTTAACATGAGTTTAGGAACTGAATAATAAAAAGGAAAAATAAAACACTGCTTAGTATTTACTCTTTGAATTCAATATGCACTGATTCTTATTTAACCTATAAAAGCTATTTAGGTAAGAGCAGTGAGTGATTTTCTCTTTGTCTTTTGTTCATGGCCCCAAATATTGCAAGCTGTAGCGATATGCATATTGCGATATGTACATTTGCGATATTTCGATAATTTCGATATATTGCACAGCCCTATACAGAGTTCAAAAATGTCAAAAACTTTCCATCATGGATAGTTTTTAAGAAATGTTCAAATAATGCAGTTAATGTCAAATAACTTTACAAAATCTGTCCTTTTCTGTTGCTGTTTGGATGCTGACACCTACAGATTTAGCAGAAAACATCTGGGTCTTGTCTGCATTTTCTTCTGTTACTGGGCATAATTCCACGATTGATATCAGGGTTAGGCATAAAATAATGTCTTCAGAATCATTCATGCATGTGAAAATTGGTGTAATAATTAGACAATCCTGTTTTTGGATGAAACTTATGCAAACATAAGTCACCTCTTCCCAGTATGCCTGCTCACGATCCTGAAGACTTATGGTCCACATGTCATTTAGCCTGTTAAAAAAACAAAAAAGGGTTCATAGAATAACATTTCAAAAAAATCCCTTAGTTTTATGCTGAAATAGATTTGTTAATGTTACAACATATTTATATTTGCCTTTCAAAGCTGTGTAAAGATAGGAATAATACACTTGCCTGGCATTTCCATCATATCCAGCAAAAATCCACAGTTTGTCATTATAGACCGTCGCTCCATGAGCTGATCTGGCAACCAGACTGGAACATAAAATACAAAAAAAGCATTAAAAACAAGATTGTGTGTCAGACAGGCTATAACACAATTCTGAGAATCAATATGGTTTACCGTCCCTCCACCTTCCATTCTGTCCACTGCCCGGTGGCAAACTTGTACTCAAATAGATCATTTTTGTTTTTCAAGTTAGAGTTTGAATAGATGTCTCCAGTGTAGCCACCTAAAATACAAGCAGAAAAACATTACACACACACAGGAAAGAAAAACACGACATTGAAAGGCACACTGAAAACCTACCAAACACAAACATGCTGCTTCCATACACAACAGCAGAGTGGTGGTATCTTGGCGCTGGTGGGGTGCCAGTAGTAAATGCCCTATTTAATGACATAAATCGATATAAGAGGCTACATAAAACATGTTTAAGCACATTTTAACCTTGCGACTATCATACAACACTCACCGACACCATGAGCAGTCCTTCACGTCAAACCGCAACAAGTCATTAAGCATGTTCTTGCTGGAAGAAATAATCACATATGAGATCCTTCTGTGCGTTTTAGTGTAAGAAAAGTAAGGGGAAACAAATACTCACCCATTGTCTCCTCCAAAGACGTAGATGGCATCTCTGTATGCCACAACAGTGTGTTTGCTACGCCTGCAAGAAACAAAACTCAGCTTTTACTATTGAAATCATCTAGCTAAAAGATGGAGAACAACTGTTGTAAATGAATAAATACACAGTGTACCTTGCACCCACAAACTCATCACATGGAGGCAGCCTCCTCCAGCGGTGGACGGTCTCAAAAGGCCCGAAGTTGAGTGTCAAATACTCAACACTGTCAGAGCAGCTGTGGTCAAAATCAACACTGGGAGCAACTTTGGATTTACAAGACATGGCTTCAGGAAACCATGGCATCCAGTTCACAACTAACAAGGTTGAGTCCAGCCGAAGGACCAAGTTTAGAACAAAAAAAAACTAATTTTTTCCAAGCTGTTTGATTCGTTTCTGGTTCATCTGAATCCTATTGCCCAAAAGATGATGATTGTTTACTTAGCTATAACTGTATATGGTCATATGCCACGGCTTGTAATCCTCTAAAAGTTTAATAGAAATGGTAATATAAAAAGAACGAGAACTATCAAACTTCAACGCGTCGATAGAAAGAAATAATATTATGAAATATATATATAAATAAGATTAGCATCTCTTCCAGCTTTTCTGATCTAAGCGTCGAGTGAGGACTGAGGAGACGAGATTAATTTAACGTTACCTGACATGCGCAGACTCGCGGCTTGCTTTGAATGGAGGAGAGCCCACTAGACGTCATGAACAACATAAAAACACAAAAAGTGAATTACACATATTTTTATCTATCACAATTTCGTTTTATTACCAACGCGTAGTTTTTTTAATTAGATGTGCTCAAATAAAAATAAAATTAAGGAAACGTAGAGCATACGTGATGACGTACGCGTGAGGTTGCATTTTCATTGGTTGACGTTTTGAGGGGCGGGAGCGAAGCGGGAAGGTGACTGGAGCTCGCGGCAACAACAACACAAAACGCGCCAAGTTTCTATGGTGGAGGCACAGTGTGAGCAACGGAAATATATATATATATATATTTACAGTAGCATTCTATGTATCAGTAACAACGCGAATTGTATGGAAATGTATAAGGAGATATGATGTTTCATCGTTGTCGAGCAGCAAGTCTAATATTAACTTGCGTTGAAAGTGTGTGAACAGGGGACCCGTCGAGTAGTGTACAGTAAAGCTGTTAACTGACTAGTTCTCTATTTAGGGACTGATTTGAATCTTGCAGATTCTTGTCAGCTATGGTTTTACAAAACAGTGGGCGATATAAAGCAGACCGAGGTGGTGGAGATCAGGACAACCAGCAGTAAGTTCATAATGTTGACATATTTCAGCCTATGTAGTTTAATGTTAATTTACTGTAAAAGCAAATGAATTAATGACTTTGATATTTCTTGGTTATCAAGTAAGGTCCATATGTGCTACAGTTTGGAAGAGCAGACAGTGTTTGGGTTGTTGACAAATAAACATATTTCTTTAACAAAGATTTTAGGATCTTAGAATATTTATATAGTCATTTATTAGACGCTTTTATCCAAAGCGATTTACAAATGAGGACAACAGAAGCAATCAATTGTAGTATTAAAACAACTAAAAACAGATCCAAAGCTAAAACTTTATAAATACCACCTATACACATGTTAAAAATAAAGAGATTAAATAAAAATGACAAATGCATACAACAAAATTTCAAAACTTAACATTTAAATGAAAACCAAAAAATAAAGCTAAAAACAATTCCAAATATTAAAGAACAAAAGGTATGAGTATAATAATGATTCTAACATAACACTAAGCCAAACACCAAAAAAACAACAACTACATATGTGTATGTATAACCACGCACACATACATATATACTGTATATGTACATACACATTTATAAATTCAATATATAATTTCATTTCCATTTAGTTTGTTGAAGTATTAAAATAACTCAAATGAAATCAAACTAAAAACCTAAAAGACCTATACAGACATAATAAATTCTGACATAATGTAAGTAAAATTAAAATAAATAACAAATACAAATAATACAAATCAAATGAAAGTAGTTTATCAGTAATCCTAAAAAATAGCACTGCCAAACACATGCTAAAAAACAACAACTTACTTACACTTATACTTACTTAAATGTTTATTTATGAATTCATAATATCCTTATTATTAAGCACTGTATAATTGTAACCTTATATGTATATTATAGCCAGATAAATGGTCGAAATTGTTTGTCATAGCTTTTTTTTTTTGCAGTGAAATTGTCCTAATGTTGTTATTTTAGAAGTAGCTATGTACTATTATAGTTTTTATTAATATATATTAGTATATTTCCAGTTTAATAAAAATTAATTTTGGTATGTGCTTTTGTCATTTTTATGATTACCTTTTTTTTTTATCTATGTAGTTTTAATACATTTTTTTAGTCAGTTTTAGTTTTATTTCAGTTAGTAATTTTAGTACTTCAACCTAAACTTTAACTTAAAAACGTTTAATTTAAAGTTTTTCATCTAATATTTATATTTTATTTTTCAGCTTTATTACAATAAACAAAAAAAAGTTTTTTTTAGCAGTTTAGTTAACAGTAATAATTTGTGTATTACAATTTGATTTTTATTACAAATTCATGCAATGTCAATTAATATGAAGTCATAAAAACTGAATGTAACATGATTATGCAAGAATTCAAGAAAATATTTAGCAGTTTTTACAGTTGTCAAAATGGCTGTTGAATCTTGTTGCAGTAAGTTTTCTGTTGCTTTTTAGGGATGATGCATCAGCTTTGTCCGCCGTCAAGCGGCTGGAGCGCAGTCAGTTCACTGATGGGATGGACGAGCGCTTTGGCTTCGAACGGATGAAGGAACCTGGGGAGAAAACGGGATGGCTGATCAACATACACCCGGTAAGAATGAATGTCAGACAGTCAACACAGGATTTAGATTGGCAGTAAACTTTGCTTTCTGATAATCTAGCCAAATATTATGAAGGCCTTTAAACATTAAACAATTTATTTCTTCTCAGACTGAGATTCTGGATGATGACAAGCGGATGATCAGTGCTGTGGACTATTACTTCATACAGGAGGATGGAAACCGATTCAAGGTGTCATATTCATACAGCATTTCGCAAATATGAATATTTATTTATTCCAAACCAAATACTAAAAGTTACTCCATGTTGTAAAATTACAAAAGTTTGGGATCTGGAAGATTTTTTATGTTTTTGAAAGATGTCTCTTATGCTCACCAAGTCTGCATTTATTTGATCAAAAATACACTAAACGCAGTAATATTGTGAAATTTTCAGCATCATTATTCCAGTCTTCAGTAACACGTGATCCTTCAGAAATCATTCTAATATGCTGATTTGCTGCACAAGAAACATTTTGTATTATTATCAATGTTGAAAAATCTTGTGCTGCTTAATATTTTTGTGGAAACCATGAGGGCTTTTTTGATGAATAGAAAAGTTCAAAAGAACAGCATTTATTTGAAATAGAATTCTTTTGTAACTTTATAAATGTCTTTACGTCACTTTTGAGTTTTGATCAATTTTATGCATCCTTGCTAAATGAAAGTATAAATTTTTTTTTTTGTATAAAGTTATTGACTTCCAAACTTTTGAACGGTAGTGTATTTTATCCTGAATCACATTGACATAGAGCTGGATAAAGAATATCTTATGTTGACATAGGTCCTGATGTTGTAAGTTTCAGCTTTTTGTGTATGTGTCCCTCACAGATTGCTCTTCCCTATAAGCCGTATTTCTACATAGCCACTAAAAAGGTGAGTTTAAAGCTTTTGCACTGAATGAAAACACTTTGGGTTGGATGGATTGAATAATACACTTTTTGTGTTTTTTAAAGAACTGTGAAAGAGAGGTTATCTCCTTCCTGTCAAAGAAGTTCCTGGGAAAAGTGGCAAAGCTTGAAGTTGTCCCAAAGGAAGACTTAGATCTGGTGAGTAAAGTTCTGTCATACATTAGGTCAGTGTTTCCCAACCTTTTTTTTCCCAAATTTTGATAAGTTTTGATAAGTAAATCCCACAGCACACCACTAAGCACTTAAAAAAAAAAAAAAAGATAGAAAGGGGGAAAGGTTTTTTTTCCCAATAATTAAACAATGCTTCGTCAGAGTTGATATTTTGGCTTTATACTGTATATGATCAGACACTTTCACTTAACACTTTCTGAAAATCATGCTCAAATGGAGTTAACAAGGTTTTTGATGAGCAAATGACGGAGGTATGTATTTTGTCCGTCATTAGAACGGCTTCATCTGAGGCAATAAATTACGTTTTCATTAATGTACCGGTTGTATAGTTTATTGTAATTATGAACGTTCAGTTTTTCTTGTTGTTTAATAAATTTGGCCAGAATCTCATGATATAAAAGGTGAAATGCTATGCATGATATTTAAAACTTACAAAAGTATATTGGCTACAACTAGACGGCAAATGCTAAGACTCTTCTCTGCTCTTCAAACACACAAAAACATTAGCCTTTATCGATAGTGTTTCTTGGGTAAAGAAAACCCCATACTTATTCAAACATCAGTTCTTTATTTACCCAAGAAGTAGACGTCGTCTTCAAACTGTGTGTCCCGGCACTTCATTCTGAATGGAGGCGGGGGGGAGTTATGAGGTTTGACTGACAATTTGAGGATCCAATGGAGTTACGAGGTTTAGTCACAAGCCCTTTTGAATGCTTTTCATTGGTTAAATATTTGTAGAACCCACAAACAGACAACGATGACCAATAGCACTGATTTTAAATAATAATAACGAAATAGAACAGAGATAGGAAGATTTTGATAATTGTCCACGGCACTAGTGTACCGCGACAGTGGTTTGGAAACACTGCATTAGGTAAACAATTCTGCTGACTTGCTTGCCTG
Source organism: Sinocyclocheilus grahami (assembly GCF_001515645.1). Taxonomy (NCBI): domain Eukaryota; kingdom Metazoa; phylum Chordata; class Actinopteri; order Cypriniformes; family Cyprinidae; genus Sinocyclocheilus; species Sinocyclocheilus grahami. The sequence goes on along the minus strand of NW_015505440.1, from coordinate 356,603 downwards.
ATTGATTTGTCAAAATATGAGTTCTGTATGAACCATAATCTCTTAATCAGTGCTTACCTGTAATTTTGTTAATTTATTGATCCTCTCTGTTTTTACTGTACAACCGAGAGAAGCCCAAACCAGGGCTAGTTGGCCAAAGTTGACCCATGATGATCTTTGATTTGTTCTGCCATGTCATATCACCAAGAGGTGAAAAAATAGAAGAAACAAATAATTCCACTGGAGTGTATGCCAAAGTTTCATTTTTACATATTAATATAATGCTGTTGAATGTAATGCAACATTCGGCCCATGACCCCTTTGTAGTAAAAAGTGGTGGCATTTCTGCTTTATAATGTCAATCATTTGATTGCTGTGTGTCTTTTAAAGCCTAATCACCTGGTGGGCCTGAAGAGGAATTACATCAAACTCTCTTTTAACACGGTGGATGACCTTGTTAAAGTGAAAAGGGAGATCTCACCTGCTGTCCGCAAGAACAGAGAGAGAGAGAAGTCCAATGATGCCTATACCAGCATGTTATCCAGGTATTCACACTTTGGCAACAGAGATTTTGAAAATAAGTTAAACTTGAAGAACAGTTTAAAAGACAAGACTTTCTCATTTAATGCACTTGACACTATTCACCATTGTTATTTGGTCCTGTAAATAGAATAAGGCACTTATTCTAACACTGTGTTAAAGTGCTTTGGTTGGTGGGAGCGTAGTGACAGAGGATGAGGATGGCACTTGGAAGAAAATTACTGAGCAGCTTGACAACATCGTAGACATGCGGGAATATGACGTGCCTTATCATGTCCGCGTTTCTATTGACCTGAAGATTCATGTGGTAAAGAAACAACAGAGGGCCATAGAAGCTACATGACTAATTATCAGGTATGTTTAATATTCAAATGAGACCTTGATTTGCGCTCTTTTTTTCTGACAGGCTCACTGGTACAATGTGCGGTACAGAGGAAGTGCCTATCCTCCTGAGATTGTGCGCAGGGATGATCTTGTGGAAAGACCTGTAAGAATCTTAACAAACCTTGTCTTGACTGTAGATGCCAAAGATTTTTGTTTTAGACTGTCTCTGGTTATCAAGATTGTTTTGATAATGTCGTTCAGCTTTATGCATGAATCACTGAATCATTGCTGTAATTGTTCTCTGCCTGTCTAAGGATCCTGTAGTGTTGGCTTTTGATATTGAGACCACTAAACTCCCACTGAAGTTTCCTGATGCTGAAACAGACCAGATTATGATGCTATCATACATGATAGATGGGCAGGTAATGTCTTTTGCGCAATTACCTTTCTGAAATGTCAGTCATTCTTATTGCATAGCTGTTTTATCCATGCTGTGGTTAAATTTAGTTTGTTGGCCTCTTTGATGGGATTAATACTTGGCATGGTTTTAATGTATTTTTGTGTACCTTTTTTTTTTTTCCACAGGGCTTCCTCATCACAAACAGAGAAATAGTCTCTGAAGACATTGAGGACTTTGAGTTCACCCCAAAACCTGAATATGAGGGCCCCTTCACTGTATTTAATGAACCTGATGAGGTAAAAATTAACAGTATATGATGTGCATTGTTTACGAGACTGTTACTGAGTGCCACAATTAAATAGTTGGTATTGTCAAGTTGTTTAACCCATTTTCTGTAGTTTGTAAATGAGCCTTCCATATTTCTGACCATTTCTGTCTGCTTGCAGGCCTCTCTTATTCAGAGATGGTTTGAACACATCCATGAGACCAAGCCGAACATTTTTGTCACTTACAATGGAGATTTCTTTGACTGGTGGGACATGATTTGTGTTAAACTATCTCATACTATAGTTTTTACATATAATGTTTTATGTAATTATATGGCATTTACTTGTGTTGACTAGTGGTGTTTTCTTCACACGTGTTTTTCCAATAGCATGTGCTCATGGTTGATTTGTGTCTTTGTGTCCTCAGGCCATTTGTAGAAACCAGAGCGACCCAGCTTGGCTTAAGTATGCATCGGGAGATCGGCTTCCAGAAGGACAATCAGGGGGAATATAAAGCCAGCCAGGCTATTCACATGGACTGCCTCAGGTGAGAGCAGCTGAAATGTTTTCTTAAAGGGGACTGAATGAAAATTACCCACTCTTTACTTACGTTTCGTATATGTGACCATGGACCACAAAACCAGTCATAAGTGTACATTTTTCAAAATAGCGATCTGAAAGCTGAATAAATATCAGAGAAACAACTATTTGAAAATCTGCAATCTGAGGGTGCAGAAAAAAACTAAATATTGAGAAAATCGCTTTTAAAGCTGTCCATATGAAGTTCTTAGCCATGCATATTACTAATAAAAAATTAAGTTTTAATATATTTATGGTTGGAAATTTACAAAATATCTTAATGGAACATGATCTTTACTTAATATCCTAATGATTTTTGGAATAAGAATTTGACTATTGCTACAAATATACCTGTGCTACTTATGACTGGTTTTGTGGTCCAGGGTCACTTATGTATGACTTTATATTAGTAAATATACCGTGTGTCTCTCTCTCTTTATTCAGGTGGGTGAAGAGAGACAGTTACCTGCCTGTAGGAAGTCATAACCTCAAGGCTGCAGCAAAAGCTAAGTTAGGCTATGACCCTGTAGAGCTGGACCCAGAGGAGATGTGCCGTATGGCTACTGAAGAATCACAGGTGCTCTTCCTTTACGCTCCAGCTCCCAACACTCACTCATTTACACGAATGACTGTTCACTTACACCGTAACAGCTGCAATAAGACATTTAGCTCATCAGTTATCATTTTCAATGTATTGTGTAGCCAACCAATCTCATTGGTATAAAATCCTGCTTAACATAGCTGCATTATAAAAACATTTAATATGCTTTTATATTTGCTGTGATTATTATTAGTTTGTGCATCATTCACTTTTTACTTTTTTTATTTATCTTTTATTTATTTCTAGTTTTTTATTTATTTTATTATTTTATTAAATATTCAAAACAGTGCTTACTTTTGCTTTTTGTGCTGTATTTTTTTTTAGACTCTGGCCACCTATTCAGTGTCTGACGCTGTGGCCACATACTACCTTTACATGAAATATGTTCATCCCTTCATTTTTGCCCTCTGCACTATAATTCCTATGGAACCCGATGAGGTCTGTAGTCACTAAATCTTCTATTTTGATTGTTACTACACTGAGATGAATCAAAACTGTAGATGTAATTGTAACATCATGGTGTTTCTTTATGTGCGTCAACACACAAATGTTTAAACAGGTTTTGCGGAAAGGCTCCGGTACCCTGTGCGAGGCCTTGCTGATGGTTCAGGCCTTCCATGCCAACATTGTCTTCCCAAACAAGCAGGAGCAGGTCTTTAACAAACTCACAGATGATGGTCATGTACTTGACTCTGAGACTTATGTTGGCGGCCACGTCGAGGCTCTAGAGTCTGGTGTGTTTCGTAGTGATATCCCGTGCCGCTTTAAAATGGTAACTAGGACTTCATCTTTAACCAAAGCACACAGCATTGAGCTGTTTATTTGTGCTGTATCTACACAATTATTAATAATGATTCTTGTTCTGACAGAATCCAGCAGCATTTGACTTCTTGATTCAGAGGGTGGAGCGTACTCTCCGTCATGCAATTGAAGAAGAGGAGAAGATTCCCCTTGAGCAGGTCACCAACTTTAATGAGGTCAGTCGGTGTCATGTGTTTAATGTTCAGTATGACATTTTGTGCCTTTGGACACTCAAGACATGATTCCTATTTTATAAATTATCATTAGCATGCGTATATGTTTCCAAGTTATTCTACAGTTTTCATGTGATTTTTACCTGTTTTAGGTGTGTGATGAAATCAAGAGGAAGCTTATCTCTCTAAAGGAAGTGCCCAATAGAATCGAGTGTCCTCTTATTTACCATCTGGATGTGGGGGCCATGTACCCCAACATCATCCTTACCAACAGACTACAGGTACAGTACAGTTCTCATCTTGGATAGGTTGTAAAGGTGTTGATTTAATTATAATTAGACAAATTCTAGTTTGTCTCGTTTAGATGTTTATGAATCAAATAAGGCAAATTATCTCTTTCTCTCCATCTGTTTTTCTTCTAGCCCTCTGCCATGGTGGATGAGGCGACCTGTGCCGCCTGTGATTTTAATAAACCTGGTGCAAACTGTCAGCGCAGAATGACTTGGCAGTGGAGAGGAGAGATCAGTGAGTGATTTGAATATCTTGCATCTTTGAGAAGATGTTACTTTTTAAATAACATTTTTATTCAGCATGGATGCATTAAATTGATCAAAAGTCACAGTAAAGTCATTTATAACATTACAGCAATAAATGTTGTTCAAATAAATGCTGTTCTTTTGAACTTTCTATTCAAAGAATCTAACATTTGTCATGGTTTACACAAATATTAAGCAGCACAGCTGTTTTCAACTGTGGTAATAATAAAAAATGTTTCATGAGCTCCAAGTCAGCATGTTAGAATGATTGTCATTGACACTGAAAGTAAATGAAAAGTAAAAAGTTGTTTATAAACGTGACTATTATGAAATGTTAATATAGTTTTTCTTTTTCCGTGCCTGCGAGTAGAAGTGAGTTTCATCGCATTCAGCAGCAACTGGAGTCCGAGAAGTTTCCCCCTCTCTTTCCTAATGGTCCACCTCGTGCTTTCCATGTGCTCAACAGAGAAGAACAAGCTCGGCATGACTCTCTCTCTCTCTCTCTCTCTCTCTCTCTCTCTCTCATATAAATGAACACTTGATGAATTACACTTTTCTGAGAATAGAATATTGAGGTGGAGATCGCTAAACTGCAAGCGAAAACTAAAACCGGTGTTTTCAGAAAGCAAGCACATTTATCCACAGCGGAGAGAGAGTACGTGTATGGTTGCCAGGTTGACCAAGATAGGTAACACATTTAGCAGATATTTCCGTATTGCACAAGTGGGAAGCTCTGTTTCGGGGATTACGTCTCTTTATATCAGACAACCCAGTTGTGTTCCTCTGCGGCCAGATTAACGCTTGTTATAGCCTATATATTATGCTCTATTAATTATTTTTTTAGAAACCTCGCACTTTTCTGCTCAATTTTAAACGTTGTTCTTGTATTCAAATTAAGCACGGTCCACTGCTGCACACTTGCCACAATATCGATACAGGGACAGCTGTATCGATACTCGTATCGTCAAATCTCTGTGACAATACATCGTCGTATTGATGTATCGAACACAGCACTAATATGCATGACTTTATATTAGTATATTATACAGTGTCTTTCTCTCTCTCTCTCTCTCTCTCTCTCTCTCTCTCTCTCTCTCTCTCTTTATTAAGGTGGGTAAAGAGAGACAGTTACCTGCCAGTAGGAAGTCATAACCTCAAGGCTGCAGCGAAAGCTAAGTTAGGCTATGACCCTGTAGAGCTGGACCCAGAGGAGATGTGTCGTATGGCTACTGAAGAACCACAGGTGCCCTTCCTTTTATCTCCAGCTCCCAACTTTCACACTTACTAATATGAATGACTGTTCGCTTACACCATAAACATGTAATCAACATACTGTATTTCAGAGATTTATGAATTTTAGAAAGCTATCAGGCAAAATGAATTAATTTCAACACTGTTCTTAATGTGTAACACCATTTCCTAACTGGGCATGATGTGACACACAGTCCATACTATGTTAATATAAGTTTGTGTCCTTACCAGCAACAGTTGCAGAAGGACATTTAGCTGGTCAGTTATCATTTTTAATGTATTGTGCGTTCAATAATAGAATCTCATTGGTCTAAAATCTTTCTTACTATAGCTTTATATTAAACATTAAATATGTTCTGATTGGCTAATGATTTTGTCAATTTGCACTTCATTCATTCATTCTTATTGTTTTTTTTTTATATATATGTATATTTCATTCCTTTATTAAATATTCAATACAGTGCTCACTTTTGCTTGATGTGCTGTATTGTTGTTTTTCAGACTCTGGCCACCTATTCAGTGTCTGACGCTGTGGCCACATACTACCTTTACATGAAATATGTTCATCCCTTCATTTTTGCCCTCTGCACCATAATTCCTATGGAACCCGATGAGGTCTGTAGTCACTAAATCTTCTATTTTGATTGTTACTACACTGAGATGAATCAAAACTGTAGATGTAATTGTAACATCATGGTGTTTCTTTATGTGCGTCAACACACAAATGTTTAAACAGGTTTTGCGGAAAGGCTCCGGTACCCTGTGCGAGGCCTTGCTGATGGTTCAGGCCTTCCATGCCAACATTGTCTTCCCAAACAAGCAGGAGCAGGTCTTTAACAAACTCACAGATGATGGTCATGTACTTGACTCTGAGACTTATGTTGGCGGCCACGTCGAGGCTCTAGAGTCTGGTGTGTTTCGTAGTGATATCCCGTGCCGCTTTAAAATGGTAACTAGGACTTCATCTTTAACCAAAGCACACAGCATTGAGCTGTTTATTTGTGCTGTATCTACACAATTATTAATAATGATTCTTGTTCTGACAGAATCCAGCAGCATTTGACTTCTTGATTCAGAGGGTGGAGCGTACTCTCCGTCATGCAATTGAAGAAGAGGAGAAGATTCCCCTTGAGCAGGTCACCAACTTTAATGAGGTCAGTCGGTGTCATGTGTTTAATGTTCAGTATGACATTTTGTGCCTTTGGACACTCAAGACATGATTCCTATTTTATAAATTATCATTAGCATGCGTATATGTTTCCAAGTTATTCTACAGTTTTCATGTGATTTTTACCTGTTTTAGGTGTGTGATGAAATCAAGAGGAAGCTTATCTCTCTAAAGGAAGTGCCCAATAGAATCGAGTGTCCTCTTATTTACCATCTGGATGTGGGGGCCATGTACCCCAACATCATCCTTACCAACAGACTACAGGTACAGTACAGTTCTCATCTTGGATAGGTTGTAAAGGTGTTGATTTAATTATAATTAGACAAATTCTAGTTTGTCTCGTTTAGATGTTTATGAATCAAATAAGGCAAATTATCTCTTTCTCTCCATCTGTTTTTCTTCTAGCCCTCTGCCATGGTGGATGAGGCGACCTGTGCCGCCTGTGATTTTAATAAACCTGGTGCAAACTGTCAGCGCAGAATGACTTGGCAGTGGAGAGGAGAGATCAGTGAGTGATTTGAATATCTTGCATCTTTGAGAAGATGTTACTTTTTAAATAACATTTTTATTCAGCATGGATGCATTAAATTGATCAAAAGTCACAGTAAAGTCATTTATAACATTACAGCAATAAATGTTGTTCAAATAAATGCTGTTCTTTTGAACTTTCTATTCAAAGAATCTAACATTTGTCATGGTTTACACAAATATTAAGCAGCACAGCTGTTTTCAACTGTGGTAATAATAAAAAATGTTTCATGAGCTCCAAGTCAGCATGTTAGAATGATTGTCATTGACACTGAAAGTAAATGAAAAGTAAAAAGTTGTTTATAAACGTGACTATTATGAAATGTTAATATAGTTTTTCTTTTTCCGTGCCTGCGAGTAGAAGTGAGTTTCATCGCATTCAGCAGCAACTGGAGTCCGAGAAGTTTCCCCCTCTCTTTCCTAATGGTCCACCTCGTGCTTTCCATGTGCTCAACAGAGAAGAACAAGCTCGGCATGAGAAGAAGCGTTTGGGAGGTTAGTATACACCTGCAGGGAACTAGGTTTTTTTTTTGTGTGTGTGTGTGACTGTTGTCATAGACCAAGATGAACTTAAATTATGCACTTACAAACTCGCATGTATAGATGAATATTGATTAGGGTTGGGTATTGTTTGAATTTTATCAATCCCGATTCTTATCGATTCCTAGTTTTGATTCCAATAAGATAAAAAGTCCAATATAAAAAAATGATGTCAAACATTTAGATGTCAAACATTTATTCTGTCTTTTTGCAAGCATTCTGTTGCAGCTGAATAATATGAGCAAAAACCAGCAGCCTACAGATCACTTACAAGAGGAACTTTTGCCGATGCTTTTAAAACAAATACCACAGCAAAAACAACTAGATATAAATTTCAAATATTAAAGTGTTAAAGACAAGTAAACAGACAGTAATAAAACAGGGAAAAAAACACATAAATTAGCAATAGCATAAATAAATAAAACAACCTAATTTCAGGAACAGAAACTGTAATTTAAAAGTTTAAAAACACTGCATAGTTTTCTTTTCATAAATATAATATAGATTAATAAATTTATATTTAATTAAAATGATTAAAGATATTCAGTCAAGGTCAGTGAATGATTTTCTTTTGTTACTAGATTAGCATTAATGACAGGCAGCGCGTTTATTAGGCTGCTGTCTCTTTAACACCGAACTCATGCAGATCTAAAAATACCATACATGTGCGTTTTCTTTCTCATCTGTTTACGTTCACTTAAGACAAAAATGGCTGTGTTTATTAGGGCTGGGTAAAAAATATTGATATCTCGATATTAATCGATTCTCATTTTTACGGAACAATATCGATTCTTAAATCCCAAGAATCGATTAGTTTAGCCTGTTTTCAGTTAATGGGTGGAACATTGAAGGGCACTTCCCATCCAATATATCACAATAATCATTGTGCTTTGGTACTTTTAATATGAAACTAAGTCTCAGATTTCAAATTCTGTCCATTGTATTGCAGAATTCAAACAATAAATGCCGTTTTGGCGCTGTTTAATGTGAAGTGACAGATCGCTGTAGCGCCTCAGTTCAACAGACGCGGCAGCGCGAGGCGCACGTGAACTGATCATCTCCACATTAATACCAGTTTCAGCACAAAATAAACATGACTAAACATCTGAAGGTAAGTTAAAAGAAAGGGTACAACTTTACAATCTGTATCCTGTCTCATGTAATCACTCAATCAGTGTTTCAGCCACGCAAAGACGTCAATATAACGGCTTGTAAACAATGTCATGTAATGTCACATTTACCTCAGAAAAACATATTTGGTGAACATAAACTCATTAGTCAGATAGAAAAATAAACTGTAGAGAGGGGCATTTTGCTAAATATATGCACCATATAACATATTCATTATAAATTTTACTGTTCTTCAATGTGTTTATATTTTTTAAAAAAACGAATTGAAGTAGAAATATTATTATGTACTTGTAATTTGTATTATTTAAAAAACTTCATTAAGTGTGATTTTAACAAATCAGTCAATTTTAATCTTCAATATTATAGTAATGTAGTACCAACTGACTCTCATGCATATTTTACAGCATTAGTTGAGAGATTTTTTTTCCTTGAAAATTTGGCATGTACTGTATCTGATATACAGTATATCCAAAATAATCGATATTGAATCAAATCTAATCGAATTGGTAATCGAATCAAATCGCAAGCTTGTGAATGAAAATCAAATCGAATTGTGAAATTTGTGTCAAAACCCAGCCCTAGTGTTTATGATGATATACTGACGTAGTTTTCTGCATACTGGTCGATAAACATGAAAGAAGTCAGTTCCGGCTCTGAACAACCTTTTCTGCAGTGGAAATGCACGGAACGGTTCAAGAACGGACACAGATTGGGAGCGCTGTTCTCTGTTCTCTCTGCTCGCGCTTCAGACGTGTGCTCTGCACGCAAGCAGGGCGCAAGTTCTTTCCGTTCCTGCACGTAAATCGTTTTAAATCACAAAATACGAACGCAGGAATTGTTAAGCAGAATCAAAATGCACTCGTCTTAGGGCTGGGTAAAAAATATTGATATCTCGATATTAATCGATTCTCATTTTTACGGAACAATATCGATTCTTAAATCCCAAGAATCGATTAGTTTAGCCTGTTTTCAGTTAATGGGTGGAACATTGAAGGGCACTTCCCATCCAATATATCACAATAATCATTGTGCTTTGGTACTTTTAATATGAAACTAAGTCTCAGATTTCAAATTCTGTCCATTGTATTGCAGAATTCAAACAATAAATGCCGTTTTGGCGCTGTTTAATGTGAAGTGACAGATCGCTGTAGCGCCTCAGTTCAACAGACGCGGCAGCGCGAGGCGCACGTGAACTGATCATCTCCACATTAATACCAGTTTCAGCACAAAATAAACATGACTAAACATCTGAAGGTAAGTTAAAAGAAAGGGTACAACTTTACAATCTGTATCCTGTCTCATGTAATCACTCAATCAGTGTTTCAGCCACGCAAAGACGTCAATATAACGGCTTGTAAACAATGTCATGTAATGTCACATTTACCTCAGAAAAACATATTTGGTGAACATAAACTCATTAGTCAGATAGAAAAATAAACTGTAGAGAGGGGCATTTTGCTAAATATATGCACCATATAACATATTCATTATAAATTTTACTGTTCTTCAATGTGTTTATATTTTTTAAAAAAACGAATTGAAGTAGAAATATTATTATGTACTTGTAATTTGTATTATTTAAAAAACTTCATTAAGTGTGATTTTAACAAATCAGTCAATTTTAATCTTCAATATTATAGTAATGTAGTACCAACTGACTCTCATGCATATTTTACAGCATTAGTTGAGAGATTTTTTTTCCTTGAAAATTTGGCATGTACTGTATCTGATATACAGTATATCCAAAATAATCGATATTGAATC
>NW_015505440.1:323395-343346 GCF_001515645.1 Sinocyclocheilus grahami | reverse complement strand
GCCTTGCTGATGGTTCAGGCCTTCCATGCCAACATTGTCTTCCCAAACAAGCAGGAGCAGGTCTTTAACAAACTCACAGATGATGGTCATGTACTTGATTCTGAGACTTATGTTGGTGGCCACGTCGAGGCTCTAGAGTCTGGTGTGTTTCGCAGTGATATCCCCTGCCGCTTTAAAATGGTAACTAGGAGTCCATTTTTAACCAAAGCGCACTGTTCTGAGTTGCTTTATTTGTGCTGTATCTGCATAATTACTTATAATTAATCTTGTTCTGACAGAATCCAGCAGCATTTGACTTCTTGATTCAGAGGGTGGAGCGTACTCTCCGTCATGCAATTGAAGAAGAGGAGAAGATTCCCCTTGAGCAGGTCACCAACTTTAATGAGGTCAGTCGGTGTCATGTGTTTAATGTTCAGTATGACATTTTGTGCCTTTGGACACTCAAGACATGATTCCTATTTTATAAATTATCATTAGCATGCGTATATGTTTCCAAGTTATTCTACAGTTTTCATGTGATTTTTACCTGTTTTAGGTGTGTGATGAAATCAAGAGGAAGCTTATTTCTCTAAAGGAAGAGCCCACTAGAATCGAGTGTCCTCTTATTTACCATCTGGATGTGGGGGCCATGTACCCCAACATCATCCTTACCAACAGACTACAGGTACAGTACAGTTCTCATCTTGGATAGGTTGTAAAGGTGTTGATTTAATTATAATTAGACAAATTCTAGTTTGTCTCGTTTAGATGTTTATGAATCAAATAAGGCAAATTATCTCTTTCTCTCCATCTGTTTTTCTTCTAGCCCTCTGCCATGGTGGATGAGGCGACCTGTGCCGCCTGTGATTTTAATAAACCTGGTGCAAACTGTCAGCGCAGAATGACTTGGCAGTGGAGAGGAGAGATCAGTGAGTGATTTGAATATCTTGCATCTTTGAGAAGATGTTACTTTTTAAATAACATTTTTATTCAGCATGGATGCATTAAATTGATCAAAAGTCACAGTAAAGTCATTTATAACATTACAGCAATAAATGTTGTTCAAATAAATGCTGTTCTTTTGAACTTTCTATTCAAAGAATCTAACATTTGTCATGGTTTACACAAATATTAAGCAGCACAGCTGTTTTCAACTGTGGTAATAATAAAAAATGTTTCATGAGCTCCAAGTCAGCATGTTAGAATGATTGTCATTGACACTGAAAGTAAATGAAAAGTAAAAAGTTGTTTATAAACGTGACTATTATGAAATGTTAATATAGTTTTTCTTTTTCCGTGCCTGCGAGTAGAAGTGAGTTTCATCGCATTCAGCAGCAACTGGAGTCCGAGAAGTTTCCCCCTCTCTTTCCTAATGGTCCACCTCGTGCTTTCCATGTGCTCAACAGAGAAGAACAAGCTCGGCATGAGAAGAAGCGTTTGGGAGGTTAGTATACACCTGCAGGGAACTAGGTTTTTTTTTTGTGTGTGTGTGTGACTGTTGTCATAGACCAAGATGAACTTAAATTATGCACTTACAAACTCGCATGTATAGATGAATATTGATTAGGGTTGGGTATTGTTTGAATTTTATCAATCCCGATTCTTATCGATTCCTAGTTTTGATTCCAATAAGATAAAAAGTCCAATATAAAAAAATGATGTCAAACATTTAGATGTCAAACATTTATTCTGTCTTTTTGCAAGCATTCTGTTGCAGCTGAATAATATGAGCAAAAACCAGCAGCCTACAGATCACTTACAAGAGGAACTTTTGCCGATGCTTTTAAAACAAATACCACAGCAAAAACAACTAGATATAAATTTCAAATATTAAAGTGTTAAAGACAAGTAAACAGACAGTAATAAAACAGGGAAAAAAACACATAAATTAGCAATAGCATAAATAAATAAAACAACCTAATTTCAGGAACAGAAACTGTAATTTAAAAGTTTAAAAACACTGCATAGTTTTCTTTTCATAAATATAATATAGATTAATAAATTTATATTTAATTAAAATGATTAAAGATATTCAGTCAAGGTCAGTGAATGATTTTCTTTTGTTACTAGATTAGCATTAATGACAGGCAGCGCGTTTATTAGGCTGCTGTCTCTTTAACACCGAACTCATGCAGATCTAAAAATACCATACATGTGCGTTTTCTTTCTCATCTGTTTACGTTCACTTAAGACAAAAATGGCTGTGTTTATTAGGGCTGGGTAAAAAATATTGATATCTCGATATTAATCGATTCTCATTTTTACGGAACAATATCGATTCTTAAATCCCAAGAATCGATTAGTTTAGCCTGTTTTCAGTTAATGGGTGGAACATTGAAGGGCACTTCCCATCCAATATATCACAATAATCATTGTGCTTTGGTACTTTTAATATGAAACTAAGTCTCAGATTTCAAATTCTGTCCATTGTATTGCAGAATTCAAACAATAAATGCCGTTTTGGCGCTGTTTAATGTGAAGTGACAGATCGCTGTAGCGCCTCAGTTCAACAGACGCGGCAGCGCGAGGCGCACGTGAACTGATCATCTCCACATTAATACCAGTTTCAGCACAAAATAAACATGACTAAACATCTGAAGGTAAGTTAAAAGAAAGGGTACAACTTTACAATCTGTATCCTGTCTCATGTAATCACTCAATCAGTGTTTCAGCCACGCAAAGACGTCAATATAACGGCTTGTAAACAATGTCATGTAATGTCACATTTACCTCAGAAAAACATATTTGGTGAACATAAACTCATTAGTCAGATAGAAAAATAAACTGTAGAGAGGGGCATTTTGCTAAATATATGCACCATATAACATATTCATTATAAATTTTACTGTTCTTCAATGTGTTTATATTTTTTAAAAAAACGAATTGAAGTAGAAATATTATTATGTACTTGTAATTTGTATTATTTAAAAAACTTCATTAAGTGTGATTTTAACAAATCAGTCAATTTTAATCTTCAATATTATAGTAATGTAGTACCAACTGACTCTCATGCATATTTTACAGCATTAGTTGAGAGATTTTTTTTCCTTGAAAATTTGGCATGTACTGTATCTGATATACAGTATATCCAAAATAATCGATATTGAATCAAATCTAATCGAATTGGTAATCGAATCAAATCGCAAGCTTGTGAATGAAAATCAAATCGAATTGTGAAATTTGTGTCAAAACCCAGCCCTAGTGTTTATGATGATATACTGACGTAGTTTTCTGCATACTGGTCGATAAACATGAAAGAAGTCAGTTCCGGCTCTGAACAACCTTTTCTGCAGTGGAAATGCACGGAACGGTTCAAGAACGGACACAGATTGGGAGCGCTGTTCTCTGTTCTCTCTGCTCGCGCTTCAGACGTGTGCTCTGCACGCAAGCAGGGCGCAAGTTCTTTCCGTTCCTGCACGTAAATCGTTTTAAATCACAAAATACGAACGCAGGAATTGTTAAGCAGAATCAAAATGCACTCGTCTTATCAAATACCTGGTTCTTGGAAATTTGGAACTGGTTCTAAAATGGAACCGGTTTTCGATACCCAACCCTAATATTGATACACATTATTACAATTTTTTTTTCTTCTTAGATTACTGTCGAAAAGCCTATAAGAAGGTTCACCTGACCAGACTGGAGGAGAGAGTCACTACCATTTGCCAGAGAGAGAACTCTTTTTATGTTGACACAGTTCGAGCCTTCAGAGACCGTCGATATGAGTTCAAAGGATTCCACAAGGTACTGTATTCAGACCTTAATCATGTTTATTTGTTTATTATTTTATGAGTGTTACAGTCTGTCTACATGGTACGTCAAACTCTCCTATTTCAAAAATATATGTTTTTCTAGGATATATCTTCTTTTAATGTGATAGTTTAGTGTGCTCACCTATGCAGGACGGAGTCATATATATATCTCCTTTTTAAAAGTTTAGTCTTTTCCTATCATCTGTCCAGGTGTGGAAGAAGAAGCTGTCCACAGCACAGGATAATGGGGACGCAGCGGAGGTGAAGCGCTGCAAGAACATGGAGATTCTCTATGAGTCTCTGCAACTGGCGCACAAGTGTATCCTCAACTCCTTCTACGGATACGTCATGAGAAAAGGGTATTGAACCATCACTTTTTAAGGCTCTTTTATTGCCCAGTCCTAGAGCAGATATACCTGAGGAGTTTCTTGTCTTCAGTAGTTGCTGAGATTGCTGTTTGTTTTATAACTCCTGTTTTGCATGATGTCTCTCATTGTGGTTCACAGAGCACGTTGGTACTCGATGGAGATGGCAGGGATTGTCTGTTTCACCGGTGCCAACATTATCACACAGGCCAGAGAACTCATTGAGCAGATTGGGTCAGACTCTTACACAAAACCCATAAACAATGATGTGGTTACGTGATTTTCGCTGTAGTTTAATGCAATCGATTGATTCGTTGAATTTATCCTCCTCTTCTTTAGGAGGCCTCTGGAGTTGGACACCGATGGTATTTGGTGTGTTCTTCCCAACACCTTTCCTGAGAACTTTGTCATAAAATCCACCAATGAGAAGAAGGCAAAGGTGACCATCAGTTATCCAGGAGCCATGCTGAACATCATGGTGAAGGTAATTTATCTCTCTTCTTTTGACCAGTAAACCACATTATCGGCAGGTTAATTATATATTAAAAAAAGAAGAGATCTTCAAAAAAAAAAAGGTTGAAAGGGAACAACTAATGATAATCGGGAAAGATCCCATTTTTAAAAATAATTTTTGTCACTTGTATGTGTAGGAGGGCTTCACGAATCATCAGTATCAAGAGCTGGTGGACCCAGCATCTTTAACATATGAGACCAGAGCTGAGAACAGTATCTTCTTTGAAGTTGATGGGCCGTACTTGGCTATGATCCTGCCTGCCTCTAAAGAAGAAGGAAAAAAGCTAAAGAAAAGGTGAGAGAACCACATCAAATCACTTTGTGTGTGGACATTGTCCAGTAATTGCTGTCACTAGGAGATCTAAACTACTGTTGCTTTCGATAAAAGCCTCAACTAATGGACATTAATTATTTTATTAAGGAAAAAATCTATTTTATTCAGAGTTTTTGGTTGTTGCCTATAGAGCTCGGTTCATATCTTCTCTATCCTTAGGTATGCCGTGTTTAACGAGGACGGGTCGCTTGCTGAGCTGAAGGGCTTTGAGGTGAAGAGAAGAGGAGAACTTCAACTCATAAAGATCTTCCAGTCATCTGTGTTTGAGGCCTTCCTGAAAGGCACAACTCTAGAAGAGGTTTATGCCTCTGTGGCTAAAGTGGCTGACTACTGGCTTGATGTGCTCTACAGCAAGGTATTGACAAATGTTACAAAATGTCAATATGTGTAAATGTCAAAATGTCATGTATGGGTTTAAGTGACAATTGGAATAATCGCTCACATTGTATTTTATTATAATAATTATGGGAGGGATACTCAATGAGAGTGTTGTTCTTGTCTTCTGTTTTCAAGGCTGCTAACATGCCAGATGCAGAGTTGTTTGAGCTGATTTCAGAAAACCGCTCCATGTCCCGTAAGCTGGAAGATTATGGCGAACAGAAGTCCACCTCCATCAGCACAGCCAAGCGTCTTGCCGAGTTCCTTGGCGATCAGATGGTGAAGGACGCTGGCCTCAGCTGTCGCTATGTCATCTCCCGCAAACCGGAGGGCTCGCCTGTCACTGAAAGGTGAGAACCTCTTTCAGTTGTTTTAAATTGTAACAAAATTTCACAAAATGACTGTATTTTTATTGTGTGTATAGACTCAACTATAATATTTCAATATATTTCAACGGCAACAACATAAACAAACGTTACTGTGCATGCGCACTTTTGTGGCCCTAACTTAACTTCCGGTAGACTTACAAATAGAATCAATAACAACAGCTAAGTAGTCCCTCTGGAGTAGATTAATTTTGATAACAAGCAAAATATATTTGCTGCATAATCAGACGGAATGAATGCAAATTCATTCTCTGCCAGCAGGAGGTGCTTTAAAGCGGGAGAAACAGCGGTTTCCCCAGTAACGGCTGTACACAAAGCAGTGCTGAGCTCACAAATGCTGCTTTATCAGGCATATAACATGCAAGATGAAATGAAAATGACATCGAAAATTTTCTAAAGATAGTCTTCCTTCAGAAATGCAGTGATATAAAAACACCCGCGCCTCGATTTGATTTTTAAACGTGCAGTATGTGCTCATGTTTATTTAACGAAGCCTTTTGGAAAATCAGTCAGTTTTGATATTGCGGCGAGCGCCACAAATAAATAAATGTATGGGAAACACATCCCACAGCACAACTACCTGAGCCCAACTTCAGTCTACTCATCACCTTAACTGCGTTTGTAGTTGGTGCCATAGCCAGAATGATAAACAAACACAGTCCGGAAGTTAACTTCGGGCCAGGCGCGTGCACCCGATGAAATCGTCTATATATAAAGATAAATAAGTTATTTATTCTACTTTACACAGGGCGGTCCCTCTGGCCATTTTTCAGGCTGAAGAGAGTGTTAAAAAGCATTTCCTACGCAAATGGCTGAAGATGCCCAGTCTCCATGACCTTGATATTAGATCTGTAAGTTTACCCTGGATTATCACTAACCATGAAATCACATTTTCACTGTTGGCTTTTTCATTGTCATTGTGTTTTCTATTTATCATATATTATTTGTTCCTTTCCCATGTCAGATTCTGGACTGGGGTTACTATATTGAGCGGTTGGGCAGTGCCATACAGAAGATCATCACTATCCCTGCAGCTCTACAACAGGTAAATAAACATGCACTGTCAGTTTAACCCCTGTGAGTCCTTGAAAATCAAGCACTAAATCCTGTTGCCTTCCACTATAGTCAAAATTTTTGTCTTAACGAAGACATAGTCGCAACATTTTGTCATGTATGTCATGTCATGTTGCACTGAATTGCCCCACCCACTGTGAAGTGTCATTGGTGCAGAATTCCACTCTACATTACTGTATATTAGGGATGGGATGATTCCCCGATTCGCTCGGTGCATCGGCATAAAAAGTTAACGATGCAATGCATCGGTTTAAAAAGCGTGCATCGGCTACAAGTTGGCATTTATATCACGATGCATCATTTCTTACATATTTGCATTGGTAAAAACCGATTCATTTATATATAATTACTAGTGGATGCGCTATACTTTTATTTAGAAAGTGTCCAATAATCTGTGACCAATATTTTATACAGTGGGGCAAATAAGTATTTGATACACTGCTGATTTTTCAAGTTTTCCCACTTACAAAGAATGGAGAGATCTGTAATTTTCATCGTAGGTACACCTCAACTGTGAGAGACAGAATAAAAAAAAAAATCCAGAAAATCACATTGTATGATTTTTAAATAATTAATTTCCATTTTATTGCATGAAATAAGTATTTGATCACCTACCAACCAGCAAGAATTCTAGCTCTCACAGACCTGTTAGTTTGTCTTTAAGAAGCCCTCCTATCCTCCACTCATTACCTGTATTAATTGCACCTGTTTGAACTTGTTACCTGTATAAAAGACACCGGTCCACACACTCAATCAATCAGACTCCAACCTCTCCACTATGGGCAAGACCAAAGAGCTGTCTAAGGACACCAGGGGAGCTCAGACGCAGACCCGCTATGGGGTCATCCGGCACTCCAGCGACCTGATTGGACAGCGGTTTGGTTCCAAAGTGACCTGCAGTAAGGGTGGTTGGGTTTACGTGCTGCACCCCACACCAGAGCTGTGGACTGTCAACCTTCCCCACCGAACACAGATCCTCTACACCACAGACATTGCCAACATCACACTGATGCTGGAGCTCAAACCGGGCTCTGTCGTCTGCGAGTCAGGTAAGAATCAGTCTTTCTTCAGCTATGACCCATCAAAAGGTTTTTAATCAGATTTTTTTTTAGAGATCTTCAATACTCAGGGTTACAGAGTTAGTTTTGAGCTGACGATACCCTGTTCACTCAGGTACACTGATCATGAACTTTCTCTGTCAACTCAGGCTTTAAACCTGAGGGTACGTTTACATGACAACGATTATACTAAAAGCACAAAGTTCTTTGCATACAGATGGAAACGTAATCATAAAACAATTCCTGTTTATACAGATCCACAAAAACTACTAAAGACGCTGTATTATACATGCCAGGCCAGCAATTTGAAACTCATTTTCAAAGCTCCCCGTTTGCGTTTTCAGGCTTCCATATTGCTGTTGTCATGTACAGTGGGGCAAATAAGTATTTGATACACTGCTGATTTTTCAAGTTTTCCCACTTACAAAGAATGGAGAGATCTGTAATTTTCATCGTAGGTACACCTCAACTGTGAGAGACAGAATCAAAAAAAAAATCCAGAAAATCACATTGTATGATTTTTAAATAATTAATTTCCATTTTATTGCATGGAATAAGTATTTGATCACCTACCAACCAGCAAGAATTCTATCTCTCACAGACCTGTTAGTTTGTCTTTAAGAAGCCCTCCTATCCTCCACTCATTACCTGTATTAATTGCACCTGTTTGAACTTGTTACCTGTATAAAAGACACCGGTCCACACACTCAATCAATCAGACTCCAACCTCTCCACTATGGGCAAGACCAAAGAGCTGTCTAAGGACACCAGGGACAAAATTGTAGACCTGCACAAGGCTGGGATGGGCTACAGGACAATAGGCAAACAGCTAGGTGAGAAGGCAACAATTGTTGGCACAATTATTAGAAAATGAAAGAAATTCAAAATGACTGTCAATCTCCCTCGGACTGGGGCTCCATGCAAGATCTCGCCTCGTGGAGTAACACATGTCCAGGCCCGTCTGAAGTTTGCCAAAGACCATCTGGATGATCCAGAGGAGGCATGGGAGAAGGTCATGTGGTCAGAGGAGACCAAAATAGAAGTTTTTGGTATAAACTCCACTCGACGTGTTTGGAGGAAGAAGAAGAATGAGTATAATCCCAAGAACACCATCCCAACCGTGAAGCATGGGGGTGGAAACATCATGCTTTGGGGGTGCTTTTCTGCAAAGGGGACAGGACGACTGCACCGTATTGAGGGGAGGATGGATGGGGCCATGTATTGCGAGATTTTGGGCAACAACCTCCTTCCCTCAGTAAGAGCATTGAAGATGGGTCGTGGCTGGGTCTTCCAGCATGACAATGACCCCAAACACACAGCCAGGGCAACTAAGGAGCGGCTCCGTAAGAAGCATTTCAAGGTCCTGGAGTGGCCTAGCCAGTCTCCAGACCTGAACCCAATAGAAAATCTATGGAGGGAGCTGAAACTCCATGTTGCCCAGCGACAGCCCCAAAACCTGAAAGATCTGGAGAACACCTGTATGGAGGAGTGGGCCAAAATCCCTGCTGCAGTGTCTGCAAACCTGGTCAAGAACTACAGGAAACGTCTGACCTCTGTAATTGTAAACAAAGGGTTCTGTACCAAATATTAAGTTCTATTTTTCTATTGTGTCAAATACTTATTTCATGCAATAAAATGGAAATTAATTATAAAAAAATCATACAATGTTATTTTCTGGGATTTTTTTTTGATTCTGTCTCTCACAGTTGAGGTGTACCTACGATGAAAATTACAGATCTCTCCATTCTTTGTAAGTGGGAAAACTTGAAAAATCGGCAGTGTATCAAATACTTATTTGCCCCACTGTATGTAGATTGATTTCTCCTTTCTAAACTGTTTCTCAAGCGCGCTCTCTCATCACCGTTGCTGCTGCGTGAATATGATGAATCACAACACTACGGAGACCCGAGGAAAATCTGGGATTAAAGTCCAAAACTTGACATGAAATAACCTAACAAATCAATCGGGGCTAAAGCGTTTCCATTAACGACAAATTAAATTCACACAATCTCACTAATTCGTGCACGCTTATTCTTAAGCAGACCTTAATATCGATCATGGATCAAATCGATCCACCATGACAAACAGCGAATATATCTGTGCTGTTTAATGCATTTGAGACGTTGTGTTTTCCTCAGTGCATAACTGACATGTCACAGGTATATTTTTCATCTGTAAATGTTAGAGAGTCATGCAAACATATCCATTTTGCTGTCAGGAGTGGGCGAGGCACGTGAGAGCAACGAGCGCTGCTGCTGCGCGCATGCATGCTAAACAGACTGTAGGGTAAACAGTGATAATAATTTAATAATTTAGCTCAAAGGGAATCATTTTTATGACATCCTGTTGTCAGGGGCCTCTGTGGAATTTTTGTGACTCCTCGTGCCTCAACTCGGTTCTGACCAAATCTTAGATTGTCTGATTCGGTCTGATATCCTACAAGACAGAGCGCAATCGAACAGGAGCGCAATAATTAAATAAAATATACATTTTACTAAAAAATTCGTTGTTCGACATTAAATGTGTCTTTTGTAGAATTTTAAACCTACATATAAAGTGTATTTTTATGATGGCAGTAACTTTAATTTGACTATTGTAATAGGTAAATCAAATGTAAGTTAGTAGGCTACAGGACTAATGACTATAAGCTCAAATGAGTTAATGTGTGTTTCTTATAGCAGTTAAAATGTAGTCATTATCTTTATTATTTATTTTCATTTTTAATTCAGTGATTTTAACTTTTAATTTAGTTATTTTAATGCTTTAAAGAGCAATTTTAGATTGTAATGTTCTAATTTTCTGCTATCTGTTCTGCAAACTATAAAAGGTACAGCTGTAATAAAACCAGAGAGAAAGGCTGCATGGCTAGAAACTTACATAAACAAATAATAGTATGTGAGACAGTGGTAATATCATTGTGTTCCTATTGGTCAATAGAGGAGTTTAACTTAGCCTGACAGTTAGCCTGCTTTAGACCAGGTTAGTTTCCCAGTATAAGTTGCCACAGAGACTAAGCTTGATCTAGGCCTATGTTAAATTTGCTTTATGGAACCAAATCATTTGACAATGAGTCAGACTAACTGAAATAAGCCTGGCTTATTTGGTTAACTTATTTTATGAAACAAGCCTCGAGGCATTAAAAGTGAGCATATTTTCTCCATTGCATCGTATTGCATCGAATCGAATCGAAATTGGATCGCACTGCATCGTAACAGGGGTGAATCGTATCGCATTGCATCGGTAGCTGCTTCATATGTATCTTTAATGTATCGTATCATTGGCTATGCATCGAGATGTGTATCGTATCGTCCTTAGTCATGAGATGCACATCCCTACTGTATATGAATCATACAGTGTTCTGATTGGCTGATTAGAAATGTGGAGAGAAAAAAGACTGTTTATTATAATTAGCTGTATTTGAATTTATATTTTCTTGTGTTTAGTTCCATGTTCTTAACGGTTACTATTTTTGTTCATGTGAAAAATCCAGTACCCCGAGTACGGCATCCAGACTGGCTGCATAAGAAGCTTCTGGAAAAGAATGACATCTACAAGCAGAAGAAGATCAGTGAGCTCTTTACCAGTGAGGGAAAGAGACAGGTAGGTCTACTGCAGGGCTGTGTGACTAAATTTTGTGTGCTAAATTTTTATACTCGCTGTGTCAGTAGGAGCGCAAAGGTGCCTACTGCAAAAATGACGCGAATATTGAGGAAACGATGGATGGTTTTCAAGCTAAAGTAAAGTAAAAGACCGTTTCGTAAACCAGAGAAGGTGAACATGTTGGTATTCTTGTGGGACAAAAACATGCAAGCTCTGTCACCGACAGCAAGTTTAGTTTTACTTTTCTTTTTGTTTTCATTTTGAAAAGCTTGTTATCTTTGCTGTTTACCTCACGCTACGCTATGGAGGCTCTCTTTTATTTATTTATTTGATTCCTCATTGTTTGCTAAATGTTCTGTAATTTATTAGTCGGTATATAATACAGCCTGTGGTGTATGCCATGCCTCATCTTATTCGTTTTTGGTAACAAACGTTTTGTGAGCTAGTTTGTCATTGTATCTTACTGTTTTATTGTTGTTGTGCTTTTTAATTAAGAATAAAAATGAATCAATCAAAGGTGTGTAGATGTAAGCAAAACAGACAATTATCTTTTCTTGTAAAACATGACAACAAGATCACGAATTCGAAAGTGAAAGCACCCGAAGCCTGGCTTATAACAGCAAAAGAGGAACTCCCGTTCAAAAAAATTAAAATCACAAATAATACTACTAATGAAAAAGAACGGGTTGAATGTTAACCTCTTTCGTTTCCATATAACTATAAACTATGATAAAAGTTAATCAGCATGCATTGATTAATCCCATGTTGTAGCGCAAAAAATAAATAATATTGCGACCAAATCATGTGCTCGTGCTCTGAGAAAGTGAGAACTGAGAAAGTTAGTCGCAAAAGAGCGACCAGTGAGAAGAGTGAGTCTGGAGCCCTCTACTTTCACACAACTTGCTGGCTGGCTGCTTATATATGCACATATTTTGTCTCTCTCAGGTGGCCCATCAAACGTTACCAGCAGGTGAGACTCCTGATATGGAGGACTTCGGTGCTCCTCAGCATCCTGTGCAGCCCGCCATACTCATCAGCACAAAGAGGAAGAGGATATCTCAAGGAGAGGACAGCCAGGCTGAGTCTCAAGAGCAAGAACTCACACAGTCTTGGAGAGAAATACTGGGGCCACCACCAGTTATGGGCACCACCCGGGTAATTCAGGCACCATAACATTGTTGTACATATGATCAGAAATTAGTTTTTGTTATAGTATTTCTGTGCTGTCAAACAAAAGAAAGGCTCCACAGTAAAATCATCTGTATTTATGTGTGTATAGGAGGAACTTCTTGTCTGGTTACGCTACCATAAGAAAAAATGGGAGCTGCAGCTTCGTCAGAGGAAAGAACGGCGGAAGCGACGGCGTTTGATTGGGGAATCTCAGCCGACTGGCGGGGGGGTAATCCGTGGTGGACCGACAACAGGGCTAGGCAGCTTCCTGCGAAGAACCGCCTGCAGTATTCTAGACATGCCCTGGCAAATTGTACAGGTATGTCACACTAGCAGTTTAGATCTAGGGTTGGGTATCGAAAACCGGTTCCATTTTAGAATGGTTCCAAATTTTCAAGAACCGGGTATTCGAAAAGACACGTGCATTTCGATTCAATTTAACGATTCCTGCGTTCGCATTTAATGTGAATTAAAACGATTTAAGTGCGGGAACGAAAATAACTTAAACCCTGTTTGTGAGCAGCAGACACGTCTGAAGCGCGAGCATAGAGAACAGCCGCCTCGGTGCAGGTTCCCAGCCTTTGTCCGTTCTCAAACCATTCTGTGCATTTCCACTACAGAAAAGGTTGTTCCAGGCCAGCACTGACTTCTTTTATGTTTATCAACCAGTATGCAGAAAACTACATCAGTATATCACAGCCATTTTTGTCTTAAGTGAATGTAAACAGATGAGAAAGAAAACGCAGGTGTACAGTATTTTTAGATCTGTGTGTGTTTGGTTTTAAAGAGACAGCAGCCTAAAATAATGCGCTGCCTGTCATTAATGTTAATCAAAGAACAAAAGAAATATCATTCACTGGTCTTGACTGAATATATTTAATAACTTTAATCTATATTTTATTTATGAAAAGTAAATTATGCAGCATTTTTAAACTTTTAATTACAGTTTCTGTACCTGAAATGTGGTGTAGTTTGTAATGTTATTTATTTATGCTATTGCTAGGGATGGGTATCGTTTACATTTTATCGATACTGATACCGATTAGGGATGGATCACGTTTTTTGAATATTTGATTTGTTGATTTAATTACAGAATATCGAATAGGTTGTACGATTATTGTTTAAGGGTGTACTCACACTAGGCGTGTCGCGAGTTGCAGTTGGAGCCAGGAGACATAGTAAATACAGCGCATTGCTTGAGGTAGATATTGTGTTTTGTTAGTAAATGTTTCATTATATTACTAGTGTTGCCTCCTTTGTTCACTATTACACTACTGCATATATTGCATCTGACACTGCAGCGCTCCAGACTGCGACCATTTTTTCTGCCTGTGCGAGTAAATTTTGTGCACTGACGCGACCACCGCACTGTTCAACTCGCGCTGCCATTTCTGTCACATGAGAGACAGCAAATGGCAAACGAAACAAAAGCGTAACAAAATAATTTGAGCTGCGCAGCGCAGACCGTTCATCAGCTCGGACCGCATCGCAAACAAACTAGTCTGAGCTCAGAACAGCTTTACTCGGGAACCAAAGTTGATTTCGCGACACTGTTACAGCACAGCGCTACGAGATCCAGTGAGAAGCGTTTGAATTCGCCACAGAATGAATAAAGATTGCTGCAAGATCTAGTGAGAAGTGTTCAAATTCTGCACAGAAATCTCTGTTATAAACGGATCAAACGGTGCTGACGCAAAAAAAAAAAAACGGAAGCAGTGGAAACGCGAACCATGGTGTTGTGGCAGAAATAGTCAAATGTTATTACATTATTCATTCCAGGGATTGTACAGCCTTTTGAGAGAGAAATTCAAGCAATTTTCTAAAACGTACAAGCATTTCACACAACTGTTTCCAGCACTTGAAAGCTCCAAAATGATCAAATTTGAATGTTATTTTCAATGGGATGACCAAAATATACTGTGGTGAACAAACACGTATGTAAAATAAAAAAATACATCAATCACTATTATAACCTGTAGATGGCAGCAGAGGAGCGATTTTTGGCTTAGTCATTCATTTATACTTTTTCCTCAATATTTTAAAATTCTAAAATAATTATGAAATCACTAGGCTATTATAAAATATCAAATCATCAAGAAATCATATTTTGTCAGAGGTTTGCTCTTTTTTGTGTATGGAGTAAGAAAAGTCACAAAGTGCTTTGAAAAACAAACTTTTCTTCAATTTGCGACTAAATCACACATAATCACTGAAGTTGTTGGTCAGTTCCATATGAGACTATAGAAGGACAATGGTACATTTAATAAGAGTACAATATATACCTTTTCTACATAAAAATTAGATTTTGCCCATGTTACTGTTGTTAATAAAATAAATTTTGTAAGCTTCCCAACTCAAGCCTAGTGCTTTACTGTCAAATGTGTATAAACATGAAATAAACAAAAAATTAACATGTAATATTAATAGTAATGGCACTTGTTAATGCAAAACAATAGTAATTTTATCTCATATATGTATTTGTCATATCCCTCTGAAATTAAAAAAATACTGCACATTGCAATTTCTGAGTTAAGTCTATTTATTATCAAAGCATTTGTCGGTAATACAGTTAAAATGGGGAAATATGTGAATGATTGCATTGCAGGCTGATTTAAGGTGTGCCCCTAAATTTTCTGCTTGTGCTCCTAAGATTTTTCAGTCAGGGGCTACAGTGCTCCTAGTAAAAATAGTTAGTCTGGAGCCCTGCACTGGTGTCACTTAGTTTTGTAACGTGAGCCGACACTTTCGAACGTTTCACTCTTGCCGCAATGATTGATTGCACGCAAACACACACTGGATATCACACGCACATCACGCAAACGTCAGCCACATCATTCAGTGAAGGAAAATGACAAGCAGCCGCTTCTAATTCGCCATTAACATTTATTGACGCAATTACGTACCGGTCCAAAAAAATACCGGTTCCCGGTACCCATCCTTAGCTATTGCTAATTATAAATTATTTGTATTTGCATATATCAAAATATTATAAAAACAGTAATGCTGTGAAGTATTATTACAGTTTAAAAGAACTGTTTTCTTTTTTAATAGATTTTCAACTGTAAAGGCAAAATTTTAGCCATTACTCCAGTCTTCAATGTTTCATGATCCATCAGAAATCATTCTAATATGTTGATTTGGTGCTCAAGTAACATTTCTTATTATTATCAATGTTAAAAATAGTTTTTACTGCTTAATATGTTTGTGGAAATCATTTCAGAATTTTTTGATGAATAGAAAGTGCAAAAGAATAGCATTTATATGAAATAAGGCTGTGCAATTAATCGCATGCGATTGTCATGCGCATCTCATCAGTAAAGAGAGGCGCATGACGAATCGCCTGCGATAATGAATGCGATATTGTGTAGCTTGTCAGTGAACTACGGCTCTGTGTAGTAAATGCTGCTCCATCTGAAAGCAGGTGATTGAGATTTACTACTAATCACGGAACCGGCTTTACTGACGAGATGCGCATGACAATCGCATGCGATTAATTGCACAGCCCTATTATGAAATAGAAATCTTTTGTTACAATGTAAAAGTCTTTACTGCCAATTTAATATAAAAAATTTTTTAAATCTCACTGACCCCAGACTTTTGAATGCTAGTGAATCTGAACTATGAAACATAACAGCAGTTTTGTTCTTTTTAGTACTATCAAAAAGCATGATGTGTTTCTTTATCCACTTTCTCCAGATTGCAGA
This sequence comes from Sinocyclocheilus grahami, assembly GCF_001515645.1. Classification (NCBI taxonomy): domain Eukaryota; kingdom Metazoa; phylum Chordata; class Actinopteri; order Cypriniformes; family Cyprinidae; genus Sinocyclocheilus; species Sinocyclocheilus grahami. The sequence goes on along the minus strand of NW_015505440.1, from coordinate 327,036 downwards.
AACCAGTCACCCAGGCTTTTATAAGCTGTGGGCGGTCATTGGCAGTGACCTGCACTGCATGAAGCTCAACATCCCACGAGTGTTTTATGTCAATCAGAAAGTGCCCAAGCAAGAAGAGGGAGCTAATTGCAAAAAGGTCTGCAGTATAACATTTTTACCACCAATTCTGTAAATGATCTGTGAGACGAGCATTCTTGACTGTAAGTTAATTTAGTGCCAGCCCATTCAGCTGCTTAAAGATTTAAGCAAGTATTGAGTTTTTAATTGGGTTTGAGACAAACTTCATTTTGATTAATTTTAATGACAGGTGAACCGGATACTTCCACGCTCTGGTGTGGTGTATTATCTGTATCAGTATGCTGTTCCTGAGGACATGTACCAGGAACACATCAATGAGATCAATGCTGACCTCTCAGCTCCTGATATTGAGGGTGTCTATGAGACACAGGTAAGGGCCTTTCCCAAAATATGAGATCTTAATGACTGTTGTGATGTAGGAATTTGTCTTTATTTTGATAGTAAGCCTGGAATATTCTACATACAGTATTCTACAAATAGACATTTCCAGAGCGGGTTTCTGCTCTGTGGTGCATTGACCTTATTTATAGTATCAATAGAGGTAATTTCCCTATGTCTGTCTCTTGCCCTTTCATGTGACCTGTAGGTTCCGCTGCTGTTCCGGGCTCTGGTCCAGTTGGGCTGCATGTGTATGGTCAATAAACAGGTGGTCAGAGACCTGGCTGGCAGAGAGGCTGATACCTTCGACCTGTAGCACCTAGAGATGAGATCCCTGGCCCAGTTCAGCTACCTCGAGCCAGGTGACAATCGCTTTCAGTGTGTTTTTAGTTTTGTTGATGATTGGTTAAAACATTCGTACATACACTGTAGCAATGCTTACGCATCTAGTGGCTGATGTGCTTCAAGTTGTTTGAGTTAAATATAATGTGTTTTATGTGTTACAGGCAGTGTAAGGCACATCTACCTGTACCATCACAGTCAGGGCCATAAGGCTCTCTTTGGCCTCTTCATACCATCCCAACGCAAAGCCAGCATTTTTGTTCTCGACACGGTAAGCTCTAAAATTCAGCTGGAAGCATGTATGAACTCAAAACTCAACAACAATGAATAGGAAACAAAGAAACAAAAAGAGTGATGAAATGTCAGTGAACAGGAAAGAACTGACAAAAGGGGAAATTGCCAAATGCATATGCCTCAGACAGTATGTGGTAATGTGGTATGGGATTGCTCATGTTTACCTACAGTACTTTTACAACGTTAAGGTACTCTATACCTGAAACCCCCTTCTCCTTGTGGCTTATTGCTTTGATAAAATGGCAACACAGTGTAAAACAGTATTTTATTAAACATAGTAATCAAATGATCACATTTGTTCTGAATAATATAGTTTACTAGCTTAACTGTAGGTTATATTGAAATGTTAGCTAAGCTAAATCGTCAGCTCAATGAGTTTGTAAATGAGATACTAGGTACATCTAGGGATGTAACGATTCACTCAACTCATGATTCGATTTTCTTATGTTTAATTTTTATAAAATGAGATTGAAGACATAATACAGTAAATGAAAAGGTGTCATTTTATTAGGCTATTGCTGCACGTTTCTTTGTGAAATTGAAATATAACAAAACTAAATTGAAATTTTAAAACAAAATCCAAATCAAACAAGTAAGCTACACAAATAAAATAAATCTCTAAATATGAACAAACTAAGGTTTTGTCTGTGCTCTTTCCATTTAAAATTAGAGGCAACCACTTAATTTTATTCATGATCCAAACAAAGATGCAGCATAAATGCAGCATGAGCCGTTTTTAATCTAAATTAGACTGTATAATTTCGATATTTGTAGCAAAAACAGAATGGTCTGACTTTAGTTTTGTGAAACTATACTACATAAAACACCTGAACGAAACGGCAGACGAGCTGAATGAGATGCAAATTCACACTCTGCCAGCAGGTGGCGCTTATGAACAGCAATGATGCAGTGTTTCCTGGGTTACCGCTCTAAACATAGCAGCTCTGTGCTTATAAACACTACTTTAATATGCATCATTCAGAGGCAAGATGAAAAGAAAATACCTCGTAAATGTTTTTAAAGATAGTCAGTTTCCCTCAGAGATACATTCATATAAACTCCTACTCCAATTGTAACGCGATTTGTTTGGCATCTTAATCGATTTGAATCGGAACATATTTTAATAGATTTTCAACCAGCTCGCGGTTAATCGTCCCTAATCATATCTGATTTAATTTCGTAATTTTCAAACTTTAAACCATAAAACTTAAAGTTTCTCTTTTGTTGACAGTTTATAAACGCTGCTCATTACAACTTGGTTAGATGGTTAGTTCTTGTTGCATTCCCAAATGTAAATAACCCAAACTAATTCTAGTTAGTGTGGAGTGACATTTAATGTGAACCGAGCTGCTCTGAAAAAATGGAAAATGAGAATGAAAACACCCAATGCAAAATGATGATGCAGTTGGCACTACTGAAATTTACACAAAATGTAGGTGCGCAGTAATCAGATGCCGAACCTTAGCTCATTGTACGGAGCAGAGCGCGCAGCACTTCTGGAGAAGACCACAGAGGAGCTGCTGCCACCTGAGAAACATCTGTTTGAAGTGCGTGCTGAAAACGACGTCAAAGCCATCTACCGCACACTGCAACGCATTCTCCTCAACTACAAGGTATGGCCTCAACATGTTATTTAAAGCACAATACAGCTGACGGCACAGTTGAGCAGATGAATAACAGCTGTTTTTATGAACGTGTGCAGGAGGAGCGGCGTGGTCCGACCCTGATTGCTGTTCAGTCTAACTGGGAGTTGCGGCGGCTGACAGCTGGCATGACTGTACTGGAGGAGTTCCCGGTGGTCCCGGTTCATGTTATTGATGAGATAAGTTACAATGTACTGGACTGGCAGCGGCACGGAGCTCGACGCATGATAAAACACTACCTGAACCTGGACAGCTGTCTCTCACAAGCTTTTGATATGGCCAGGTACATCACACACTTTTGACACTATCATACTAGAGGTTTTGTCTTGATTTGACTATAAAGATTTATTTAATTAGAATGGAAAACTGTCTTTATTTGGGTACACAAAGAATTGCATTGAAGGCCATTTTAAATGGGTGTCTGGATTTGTTTTTGTTGTTGATGTGACATTTTTTTCTCATCTCCTTCTCCCTTATAATAAACTAGAATTTTTGTATATATATATATATATATATACAGTGGGTACGGAAAGTATTCAGACCCCCTTACATTTTTCACTCTTTGTTAAATTGCAGCCATTTGCTAAAATCATTTAAGTTAATTTTTTTTCCTCATTAATGTACACACAGCACCCCATATTGACAGAAAAACACAGAATTGTTGACATTTTTGCAGATTTATTAAAAAAGAAAAACTGAAATATCACATGGTCCTAAGTATTCAGACCCTTTGCTCAGTATTTAGTAGAAGCACCCTTTTGATCTAATACAGCCATGAGTCTTTTTGGGAAAGAGGCAACAAGTTTTTCACACCTGGATTTGGGAATCCTCTGCCATTCCTCCTTGCAGAGCCTCTCCAGTTCTGGCAGGTTGGATGGTAAACGTTGGTGGACAGCAATTTTTAGG
>NW_015505440.1:293145-322820 GCF_001515645.1 Sinocyclocheilus grahami | reverse complement strand
ACAACATTTCAAAACTAAACATTTAAATGAAAACAAAAAAATAAAGCCAAAAACGATTCAAAAATATTAAAAGAACAAAAGGTATGAGTATAATGATTCTAACATAACACTAAGCCAAACACCAAAAAAACAACTACATATGTGTATGTACAGCCACACACATATACATGTACATATATGTAAATACATTCAATATATATATATATATATTATTTCATTTCCATTTTGTATGTTGAAGTACTGAAATAACTCAAATTAAATAATAAATAAAACTTAATAAAAAACCTATATAGACATAATAAAAAAACTAATAAAATGACAACATTACTACAACTGTAACTAAAACTAAAATAGATAACTAATACAAATCAAACTACATTAGTTTATCAGTAATCCTAAAAAAAATAACACTGAGCCAAACGCACATGCTAAAATAACAACAACTTACTGACACGTAGTAAAAAATGGTTATAAAAAAACTGAAACAGAAGTGAAACAAGTAGTAGGAAATAGGAGAAATGAAAAAGCGATATTATATATATTATTATATTATCAATATCACGATAGCAAAACTGTCTCGATATGATCGTGGTCGCATGACAATATGAAACGATAGGTCTTCTGGGCAAAAAGTGCAGTATTTAAAATATATTTGTTTTGGGCCATTATGCTTTGACACATTATCTGTCAAACGAATTAAAACCGAAAGCACAATATGGCTTAATCCCTTCATCAAGTCTGTTTTTGCTGCGTGATTTAAAGTGAAGCGCAAACATTGATCCGGTGTTTTCCGCGCCTCAGAACGGCTCCGTTCACAGTGAATGAATGCAGTGAACTCGTTTATTGTACGTGCTGCGAGTTTAGCGCGCGTTTGGGAACACAACTGCCACCATTTAGGCTTTATTTTCGCAGCAGGTGATTACAGTATTTCACTAGATGTGTACTGATACGCGTTTTTGTAAGCCTGTTTTCACTGAAGCTGGAGTTATTATTATTATTATATTCTAATTTTTTTGGCTTCCTAAAACACCAGTGTGAATGTAATTTAGACTGAGACAGTATATCACAAACAAAAAGAGGGTTGAGTCCCCTTTAAAATTCAGGTAAAAGTCAATTCACTGTCTTTTTTCTGACTTATGTTTTCTTAGTTAATAACATGGGTTGAACTTAATTTTGAACTCTCAAAGTGCATTAGATAGAATTATTTAACTTTAAAAAGTACAAAATTTTTATTTCATTTCCCAATTCATTCTTCTTTTTCTTTTTTAAATATCGCAATAAAAATCGTATCGTGGACTTCATATCGCAATATCGTATTGTGAGATTTTGATATTGTTACATCCCTAGTTAACACTATTTTCTGTCCTCATGCAGGATTCTGAAGAGTATGGTTGTCGGTTGGGTCCGAGAGATCACGCAGTATCATAATGTCTACGCTGATAACCAGGTGATGCATTTTTACCGGTGGTTGCGATCACCCAGTTCTCTGCTGTACGACCCGGCCCTTGCCCGCACATTATGATGTCTTTATTATTTTGTTGTTTTTTTTCCAAACCACATTACTTTTGTTTTTGTGCTATTGAAAACTAGATTCAGGTCAATAAAAGCCTCTTGAATATTATTAAAACTATCCTGTACCTGGTTTAAAACTTCATCATATGACGATCCCACAGCATAAAGAATCGCATCATCTGCATATAGGTGAATATAGGTTTTCTGACTACTGATAACCTGAGAAATATTATTAATATAGATTGAAAACAGGGTTGATGCTAACACAGAGCCCTGAGGGACCCCTTTATTAATAGCTAATGGTTCTGATAATTGTTGGTCAATCTTTACATATTGGGATCTTTTAAATAAATAGTTAGAAAACCAAGATAGGCTTAAATTAGACACACCAATACTACGTAATCTGGATAACAATATAGAATGATCAGTTGTATCGAAAGCTTTAGCAAGGTCAATAAAAATAGCTGCACAAAATTGTTGTGTTTCTAATGCATTATAGATATCATTCATAACTATTACAACTGCTGTAGTACAACTAAATGAAGAACGAAAACCAGATTGAACTTTAGATAAGATGTTATTTGTATTAAGAAACACTATCAATTGCTTCTTAATTAGTTTTTCCGTCACCTTTGCAACACAAGGCAAAACTGAGATTGGACGATATGAATTTGGATCCGTTTTATCACCACTCTTATAGACAGGAGATACAATGGCTACTTTCCAAATTTTAGGTATTTCAGCTGTAGTTATAGATAAATTGAAAATATATGTTAAGGGTTCAGATATAATTGATGCACCTACTTTAAAAAAGAAAGGATCTAAAGCATCTAAACCAGCAGGCTTTTTTGAGTTAAGTTTAGGTAATTCATGCCAGACCTGTAACTTATTAACTGGTTTTAGAGAAAAACTCAAAGGTAAAATAGTTTGAATGTTTCTTATATGTCTCGTTTTATTAATATACTGTCTAGGAACATGATTCTCAAATAAATTACTTGCGCTAATAAAATGTTTATTTAAAAGATCTGCTACTTTTGCTTTGTCTGTAACAACAATATCTTCGTTATTAAGTGAAACAGGTCCCTGTGGTAACAAATGTTTGTTTTCTAGTTCTTTTACCATACTCAAATAAGTTCTTGAATTTGAGGAACAATTGGAGAATTGCCTTTTATAATACTCAGATTTTGCTTTTCTAATAGCTTTAAAATAGCTTTACATGTTTGCATACTTTTTTTTTAAGTTGAGTGTTGATTATTATATTTAAAAATAAATAGCAATTAAATTTAAGTTTGGGCTCTGTTGTTAATTGTAACCTTATAGTAATGTAAAAGGGCTCCTTGTTTAGAGCAAACCTAAGGTAGATTTTTATCCATAAGAAAATTGTAATATTAATTGAATTTATTTAAAGAAAGAGCAATTTGTTCAGTAAACCATTGTTTAATAATAATAAAAAAGCAATTTGATGTATAGTTTTTTTTCCCCCCTGCTGTACCGAAACCATACCGAACCGTGACGTAAAAACCGAGGTACATACCGAACCGTCATGTTTGTGTACCGTTACAGCCCTATGGACTCATATTTTGGCCAGAAGCAACAGTTTAATGTTAAAATGTCTTAATAGATTTGTTTTCTTATAAACACGCAGCTTTTTGCTTCACAAGACATTAACTGATGGACTGGAGTGGTGTGGATTACTTGTGGATTATTGTGATGTTTTTATCAGCTGTTTGGACTCTCATTCTGACGGCACCCATTCACTGCAGAGAATCCATTGCTGAACAAGTGATGTAATGCTACATTTCGACAAAGTGAACATAAGAGACTTCTTTCAAAAATATTTTTAAAATATTACAGACCTCAAACTTTTGAATACTCAATGTAGGTTTTACAGCTAATGGACCACCTACAAATGTTCGTTTAGTCATGTAATGTCTCATGTTTGCTCATTTCCACTTGTTTGCATGTTTACAGAGCTTCACTGAACAGGTGGAAGTGTTCCGGAACATTGCCGCCCACTATAACATGAACTTCCTGCTAGAGAACATTGACTGGGTCCTTAGTATGAACGCATAGGTGCTTTTTCACCGGATACACTCCATCATTTATGCCAAACAATGTGTCATTTGAGCCATTTGTACAGATCTGAATTCATATGAAACAGTGGAACCATTTTGGTACTGGAACTTTTTTATTTGTGTGTTAATAAATATTTTTGTATATGAAGAATCAACTTTTGCAATGATCTTCAATCACTACTTCCTAAGTAATCGAATGCAAATTATGATTTTGGTCATTTATGGTTACTAACTGAATCTGCAATGATATTTGCAGATGAGGAGTATCACTCTTGTTCATAGTGGCATGCAACTAATATGTCTCTTTAGTAATGGTCTGTTTGGATATTGCTTCTTTTTGACATTTATGAGTTTAATTCTGTAAAGAATATGGCTTTTACATTTTTGTAACCACATATAGGATGGTGCAATAGCCAGCAACTACCCAGTTTAACTTAATGAGACATCCACATCACTGCCTAGCTCCTGCCCACTCTACATTACCACATTATAATTTGATTTCTTATCTCTGAGGCCAAGACCTAGACGTCATGGAGATGTATGACATGCTGTGCAATTTGAATCCAAACACTGTTGTGAATTGGCATTGCTGTACTCACCACTTTAACTGAAATGTTTCTTTCTCCCATACGAGCAAAAGGCATTTTCTTCAGAATAGGGTCTGAAACACTTTAGAAGATTTATTTCTTTTTTCACCCCCAGCAAATGGTCAAAGTAGGAGCTCAATATTTCAGAAATTTTTTTTCAATCTCAGAAGGTCAAACTATTTAATAATCATTTAATTATTATTTAATATTATTTTAGTTATTGTACAAAATTTGGTTAAATGCAATTTTAAATCGTTTTTATTAAATTAATTAAATATTTATTGCTATAATAAAATAAAACGAATACTAAAATGAAACGCAATTTAAAATAATTATTATATTATAATTATATAATTAAATATTATAATGTATTTTTATTTTTGAAAGAAATTAAAAACTTATATTGAGCAAGGAAGCATTATGTTGATCAAAAGTGACTGTAAACATTGATTTTCAACATTGCTAATATGAAATGTTTCTTGAGCAGCAAATCAGCATATTCGAATGATTTCTGAAGGATCATGTGACACTGAAGACTGGAGTAATGATAATGAAAAAAATTCAGCTTTGCATCACAGGAATAAATTACATTTTAAAAAAATATTCAAATTGGACTATAATCAAATATGTGCAGCCTTGGTGAGCATTCGGTTGTAAATAAAAGAAAAAAAGACAAACAAATATTGTCAACACAACAATGTGTAAAAATTCCAAAATTATAATTAGTAAACTTCTACAATTTTTTTTTTTTTTTAATAAGCCAATAGAAGTGTTGTGAGGAATGGATATAAGAGTATGTCGTGCTGTAGACAAACGCTACATAGTCCTATACTTCTAAGTTCATTGTCTGTCCATTGTCTTCAGCATCTGGTTTCAATCTCTTTTCCTGTCTGGGGAGATCAGGTTTTATATGCACCCTTGATCATTACTTAAAAGACTGATCCATAAACCTCAAAAGTGTGAGCTGCATAAATCGATACGTTTCTATTAATCACATTTAGAGTAGAGCTGGGCAGACGCAGTTCCTCTTCCCCTAAATTTCATTACTGTAACCAATATCATAGGAAGAGTTGTTATCAGGTTAGCAGAGCGAGTGCTGCTCTTTGGAGAAACCGTCTCATCTTTCCTTATACGAGATGACTTTTGATGAAAGAAGGTTCCCAGAAAAAGAGAGAATCATTTGGAAAGGATCTTTTAGTACTTTTTTTAATCACCAGATGAATTTAGTATTAGGGCTGCACGATTCTGACAACAATCATAATTGTCGATTATTCCCTTGAAATTGTAATTACGATTATTAATTACGATTATCACAATTTACATTGAATGATGTTTATACCATTGCTTGATGCAACTGCATGCCGTATTTTTATATGAAAATAAACACGCCGAAAACACTCTAACTGAAAAACCTTTAACGCTTTTCTATAGTATTAAGCCTAACTATACATCGGATTGGTTTCTTCTTTAAATTATAAAAAACGTACAAATATGAATGGTATTATAATGTTATACTAAAACTAGAACAATGGAAAAACCCTGAAGATAACATGTAGAAAGAAAAAAACATGTTAAGCGTGCAGAATAACATAAGTGGACTTTGAACGATTAATTGCCGCTTTGAGCGATTACGTAATTGTGGCATCCGTAATTGTAATCGCGATTAGAAATTCGATTAATTGTGCAGCCCTATTTAGTGTCACACTTTAAAGTTGATATGAAATCAAAAAAAAATCCAAATATTAACAGTCTGATCAAAACAAATGCTTCTCTGGGTCCTCTGGATTGAATCATGTGACACATTTACATGAAACCAAATATTCAGTGATTGTTTTTCTTACTGAAGATTTTTTTTTTCATTGAAATATGTCACATTTTACAAAAGGAAAGCATTACAACATATTTTCATGACTGTTCAAAGATGGAGGGGATACATGCAAACCCACTGCGTAGTTGAATTACACACTAAGCATATCAATTGGTGATCGTTGTTTAACATTTATTGAAGCAAAGCTCAACGGATACTTGGTTTTGTGTGTTTTTGAAGCTTTTCTAGATTCAGGAATGACATTTTGTGTTTCCTACGACAGGAGAATATCCTGTTCTTTTTGTAAAAATGTCCTACTGTGCTGTATATTTGGCAGCATGCTGTCACTGGAGAGTTTTCGGTGATGGCAGGATGTTTTATAATGGCACGCCATCTGAGAGGTCAGAGTGGGTGGAGCCATAGCTTGTAAGCGTGAGGTCTGTTGTGATTGGCTGACTGGGTTTCTTGGAGACCTGGTTAAAGAAATGGAAGCTTTTGATTATTCTGTTCGAGAAATAGAAAATACAAATGTCACTTATTGCCTGCCATGTTTTAAAACTGGGGGAAAAAATTTGAAACGGCAAAATCTTTCGAATGTCTCTCAATGAATGACCCTCAAGAATCATATTAAAAACATTCTAACCACAATATACACTAAAAATTATTTTTCAATGCAAGTAGAATTAAAATAACTGAAATAGAAATACTATGGAAACTTGTTTCTGCTGCAGGTAACTGGTTATATCTCACAATTCAGACTTTTGTGAGATATAAATTCAGATTTTCAAAACATAAACTCATAATTCTGACTTTTGGCATCCCTTCCATGTTTACATCTCACAATTTTAACTGACTTTTTTTCAGAATACTGATTTTAAATCTAGCAAATCTAATTTTAAGCAAATTTTTTAAGGTGATTGTAGCATTTTATGCAATTGAGATATAAACTTAGAATTGCAAAAAAAAAAAAAATGTCTGAATTATGAGAATAAATTACATTTGCAATTACCTTTTTTTATCCTGTGGTGGAAACAAGCTTTCATAAAATATTACTTCCATCTTTCTACTTCAAAATTTCACATTTATTGAAATGTGTTACTTGACATTTACTGTATTTGTAATTATTAGTGAAGTTTACTAGCAATTTATGAGTGACACCAATTTTTTTTTTTCGGTGTCAAACTTACTTTTTCTTTGAAATTGCTTGCAAATTTTACAATTACAAAGCAAGTAACTTCAAGGCGAAAAACTGAAATAGTATTTTCTTGTAAAACATACTCCCATAATGTTTTATTTACAACTCGGTGTAATATTCTCCATCCTTTTAACTTACATCATCAAACTTTTTTTAAGGTGATTGTAGCATTTTATGCAATTGAGATATAAACTTAGAATTGCAAAAAAAAAAAAAGTGTCTGAATTATGAGATAATAAATTACATTTGCAATTACCTTTTTTTATCCTGTGGTGGAAACAAGCTTTCATAAAATATTACTTCCATCTTTCTACTTCAAAATTTCACATTTATTGAAATGTGTTACTTGACATTTACTGTATTTGTAATTATTAGTGAAGTTTACTAGCAATTTATGAGTGACACCAATTTTTTTTTTTCGGTGTCGAACTTACTTTTTCTTTGAAATTGCTTGCAAATTTTACAATTGCAAAGCAAGTAACTTCAAGGCGAAAAACTGAAATAGTATTTTCTTGTAAAACATACTCCCATAATGTTTTATTTACAACTCGGTGTAATATTCTCCATCCTTTTAACTTACATCATCAAACTTCTTTTCACTGAAGACTTCATTCTTATCGATAAACGTCAGCATGATCCAGTCACAGATGATAGAGCACTATAGATGACAGAAAATGAGACAACATTTACTCATATTAAGCATTAGGACAAATCAACACAAGCTGTATATGTCTGTAAATGCCTCTTTCCGACAGGGTTACTCCAGATCAAGCACTGTGAGTGAAACCTGAGAATCATTCTCGTAATGCAATTTGTGAAATGTTTATGTCTGCCATCAGTGTCATTAAGACATCATTATCTCACACTTTAACCCAAAATAACCATGTTTTTCGTATGCATCCAGCAAAAAAACGTACAATTCCTACTGACGTCATGGCCGTGACTGTGTTGATGATGGTTGGAATCAGACTAAATCTTCCCGCCTGAAAAGAAATATATAGAGATTCAATATGAGGCGCCAACATGTCACTAATGTACTTCCATGTTTGGACTCACATGTCCATGAACAATGACATCCAGGCGAATCCCATAGGCTTTTATGAGTGTCCTGTACTCCACACCATCCTTATGGTAATATTTGGCAAACCTGAAATGTTTGGAAGTTAAAATGTTTCTAAATAAACATTAGGAACTAATTGAGCGTCATGTTAATTACAATTGATTATTGAAATTCATATAGAGAGCTCATACCTGTAGTAATATCCTGAGCTGGGAAGGTCTTTTCTCATGTCTAGTCTTCTGAATGAATATGTTGGAATGCACTTTGACGGATCCACATCAAAATCACACTTCCAGTTAATGAACACGCCAATTATTCCACCCTAAATAAAATGACATTGAAAATATGCATGATCACTGTTACAAATGACTGAATTCAGGAGAAAAAAAATGCTGATTTGTTGTTTGACGTTAAGCCGTGTACATGCCGTTTTGCAAAGTTCGCTGAATTTCTCTCGGGCCTGCGCTGCGATGAAGCCCAGGCTAAACACTGGACAATACGGGTTGGTTTCTGGGTGATAATGGCACCGTAACAATTTCTTTGGCTTGTTTGGTTTGATGTTGCCCCTATAGTTGAAACCATAAGTCATTTCATGAGCATAAACATAAATTCAGCAAGGGTGCATTCAATTTTCATTCAGTTAAAGTGACCGTAAAGACATTTTTAATGTTACAAAATAAATGCGGTTATTTTCAACTTTCTATTTACCAAAGAATCCTGACAAAAGTGTATCACAGTTTCTATATACATAGCAGCACTTACTGTTCAACGTTGGTAATAACAAATGTTTCATGAGCAGCAGATCAGCATATTAGAATGATTTCTGAAAAATCATGTGACACTGAAGACTGGAGTAATGCTTTGCATCACAGGAATGAATGGCATTTTAAAATATATTCAAATAAAGTAATAAGCCCCAAGAAGCCGTGGTTTACAGTGAATTTATAACAGCCAAGGGGCGTTGTTAGGCACGAGTCTACGGGGATTATTGCTTTTATAAAACGGTTATTCCATATATATATAGCAAGGTTTCACAAAATAAAACAACGCAAATAAAATGTCAAATGTAGTTCCTCGGAAACGGTTGTGGGTGCAACAGAGTGGTTGCCGAGCAACACAAATGTAAACAAAGGTGTACGTTTGTAGAGTACTTTACAACAGCTTCGAACGCTGCTCAACCAATCAGAATCAAGGACCGGAACTATCCGTTTTATAATAGAAAATTATTTTCAATTGTAACAATATTTCACATTATTATTGTTTGTACTGTATATTTGATCAATTACATGCAGCCTTAGAGCGCATAAGAGACTTCTTTCAAAAATAATCATACCAAAACTTTTGAACAGTAGTGTGCACAGGAATTTCTGATAACATTTAATGTTTTACTATATGCTTTTTCTTGATCAAACAAAACATTAAAAAGCATGCTGGCGTTGCTTAGACATATCCTCTGGTTTATAAAATATGCTGAAACCCATCGACGTGCCTCAGAACTTTAAACTTTGGGAAATGGATGGCATTCTTTATGAACACCGTGAAATTAATGGCCTGTTCCAACGCTGGTTCTCTGTAAGGGACAAGAAAGACATTTTAGTGCATTTCTCCGTTTGATTTCTGACAGATCAGTCAATAAAAGCACAATACCTGACAACAGCATATTCCTCAATGGGACACCAGGATTTGATCTCACAGGTCTTGAATGTGTAGTTGTAGTACGGGATACACCGTCCTGTTCTTTGACCTGTTCAATAACAAGTTCACATGTCGCTATAACACCAAGTCATTAAAGGTCCCCTGAAATGCTTAGAAACACGCAGTGTTACTCTATGGGTTGACGTCATTTGAACTGAAACAGGAAGACAGGGCGGGGCATATCAAGCAGCCCCGCCCCTTTTTAAAATAGCCAATAGCGTTTGTTTATATCACAGCTTGGGCTAGAGCCGTTCAGAGCCGTTGAGCTCCGTAAAGCCGCATTTGACAGGGTATGCCAGCCACAATCTCATCCATATTGCTATAAAATATAGCATTCTGTGTAGAATTCAAATAGCTCTGATACATGTGATCCGCTCCGTGCTATCGTGTCTCTGGACCGGAGCAGAGTGAGCGTGGTTAGCGTGACACAGCGGGAAACCAGACTTCTTTTTTTCCTCAATGGAAAGCATATTTACACTGTTTGAATCGTTCATTCACTGTACAGAAAATACTAATTCTGTGGACAAGTGACTGATTTCAGCCGCGGCTTCAGCGTCTATTTTATAGTGTAGGGGCGGGTGCTTCGGATTCTAGAGAGCATTTGATTGGACAGAAAGTTTGATGAGAAGCTGAAGTACGATGTGACGTCAAAAAAAACGTTGAGCTGTTTTGGCGGAAGTGACGAACTGCAAGCTCTGAATGCTTATATCTTCTAAATGCGAATTTTGTCACTGTTTTGGAGCACACTGCCTTATAGATAACCGTAAGACTAACATATTGATACTAACACCCAAAAAACTTTAATTTTGATTTCATGGGGACTTTAAGTATTCTGCCAATTCCTGAAATGATTTAGATATTTATATTTATACAATGAGGTCACAATGATTTTTTTTTTAATTAATGAATCAGTTAATCAAGTTCATTTAGTTCGTTTTAGATTAAAAAAATAACATTAGAGGGGAAAAGAGGGCCCCACTGTACGTATGTATTTATTTAATATAAAAGTAAACCCCACCATGACCATCAAAATCTATTTCTCCTTGAGTGCAGTCAGAATCTTGTGTGCAGTTTGCATTGGCAACACTGTAATGCTGAAAAACAAAGAAGAAAATGCTGTTTGACTCGGACCAATCTTTCCAACCAAAACACGAATACTTTGTATTCATATATGTGTTTTGCACTCACCTCTGCACATGTGCCCTGCGTCTGATCATACGTCACTTCTTTTCTAAGAATTGTACTGATTACATCACCACCCTGTGTGTTAAGAAATCCAGGGTTTTAAATGATTTTTCAATCAATTAATAGTAATGTTGACCATGCATGGCAAGACTACCTCGCAGGGAAAATTTGATTTGATCACAGTATCTGAAGGGACAAAGGATATCTGGTCTGCCCTGGAAACTTTTTTTGGAGTAAAATAATACCGTTTATTCACCTCAGACGGTCTGACGTATTCTGTTGTGTCCTGAACGCTGTCTTCCAGCATGGCCACACCTCTCATCTCAGTGTACACCGAGCTCTCTGGACGCGTCTCGGTCTCCTGATACGCTTTCTGACTGATAAATACATGCCTGCACAAATAAAAGATGCATGCATTATCTGTACACATGTACAACTTGAAAAACAAAACACACCTTCATGTGTAATAGAGGAATTTCTAATATGAATAAAAGAACATGAGAACAAACATCTAAAATAGTTGAAGGTGGGATGGGGGGTTTCAGATCAAATATGGCTAAAGTTGAAATTGAAATGGTTTTAATTAGATTTGACATTTCATCTAGGCTATACTTACATCTCTATATCACTGATTTGTATCTATTGACATTTTTATTGCATTACTTCTGCATTTGTTTTGACTTCTTTGCAGCCGTACTTCAAACCAAACCAAAAGATAACCACAAAAAAAAAACTCATCAAGTTCTTTTTATGCAAAATATATTTTTCTTTGGATTTATAGTCAAATGAATCACCCAGAGACTATGAAATAACTCAAGTTTTGCATTTCAGTGTTCTCTGTTTGTCTAACAGCGATAAATAGGCTATAAAAAAAATCACCAATTAAAACATCAATTTTGTGATTGATGTAAAGCAAGATTTCGGTACAGAAATAACAGCATACAGACAGTGGAAAGCAGATCCTTACCAAATGAAATATGTGATGACCAGGAACTGCACAGCTCTGTATATGACTCCTAGTTTTCTGTCCTTCACCACCATTACTTTCGGAGTCTCATAATCCCAGAAACCCAGGAAAAAGTCTTTGAGGAACTCCAGACAACCCATTTTTATAACAGTTCCTTATACGTTCCTGCAAAATGAACGTCCCAATCTTCACACTGAACTGATGCTGTACAGTGACACCCACTTGAGTACTACAGCCTTTCTCTCTCTCTCTCTGTCTCTCTCTCTCTCGCTCTCCCTGTCTCTCTCGCTCTCTCGCTCTCTCTCTCTCTCTCTCTCTCTCTTTTCCATTGTTCTTTATCATATTGTTAATTTAGCATTGAGCAATTAATAGTCTTGCCCATTTTCCATTCCTGCAGTTAGAAAAAATATTTATTTTATCTTCGTAAACTTTATGGTGTGCTATGTATCTATAGCTATTGCATTACAATCAGGCCTATTTATAGATGTTGTAAGTATGTTTTGTTATTAGTTTAAGTATTTGCTATTGACTGTTCAAATGCGGAGTTTTGCGCAGCGCAACAATCGTGTGTGTGTGTGTGTGTGTGAGGGGAACGCTTGTCAAAGGAGAGGGCTTTGTTGAAAACTACGTGTTTGAGAGAGGCGGGGCATAGAGGACCTACAATCATGTACAGTATTTGAAAAATACTATAAAAGTATTTGGCGCTGTGATGAACATCATAGCAAATACACAAATCTGAATGGCTGTTTAAATCATTTAAACACGATTCCGAAACAGAAAGTAGTGCAGCTGCTTTGTTTACAGGGTTTCCGGGGTAACGGCTGTATTTCTGCAGTTTAGCGCCATCTGCTGTCAGAGAGTGAAAGTGCGCTTTCATCCAGAGCGTCTCTCGCATGTTCCGCCATGTGCTTCTCGTCCGCGCTTGTTTACATCAGAGTGCGCACGCCTCTTTCACGCAGCATACAGCGGTGTTGTGCATTTTGACCAGTTGATGGGAAAAGTATTCTTAAAATGCATTCAAAATTCGGAATAATTTGTAATATATAATTATTCACGGTATTTAGAAGTGCCCACGATAACAATATCGTGCGTATTAATTACCGTGATATATCGCATTACCGAATACCGGCACATGTCTAATGTAAAATGGTGCCGTTAATTGCATTTTATTATTTATGTTTAGTATTTCTTCCCTGTTTTTTTTGTGAACCACCAGTTGAGATTACAGATGTATATACTGTAAGCATTTGTGAATTAATACTTGCTTCTCATAGGCGGTTATGCATATTGAAAGGAATCTATCCTCATGAACCCAAACACAAAAAGAAGGTCAACAAGGGCTCGACAGCGCCTAGAACCTTCTACCTGCTGAAAGACATCCGCTTCCTCTTGCATGAGCCTATCGTTGGCAAGTTCAGAGAGTACAAGGTGAGAACTCTGCTTTAGTAAAGCTAGATGCTGCTATGTGTTTGCAGCTGCATCCTCTAATCCTTATCATTTTGATCACTTTTTCATGTTCAAGCTTTAACTTAAATGACTGTGGAGCTAAAATACTGGTTTGGTAGGTAATAACAATGTCAATAACAATGTAAAATATATGCCAAAGAAACATGCAGATGATCAGCTGTGGAAAGCTCTGACAGCCGAAAGTGAGAGAGAGAAATGTCAACTTTTTAAAGAAATATTTACTGCAAAGTTTCTTTTAATTGTTTTGGTTCTGTAATAGCTAAATGTATCCCTTTACCAGTTTTAGTCAGTATTATTTTTGTATTATTTATATATTATTATAATATTGATTTATTAATATTTTGAATTGGCTTTTATTTTTATATTTCCAGTTTCCATTTTAATGTTTAGCAATTGTATGTGCTTTTCTCTTTTTTACATTTCTATTTAGCCTTAATTTTTTAGTTTTAGTACTTTTTTTCATTTCAGTTAGTTGCCAAGTAGTTGCCATATTTTGTCAGCATTATCTAATTACAGAAAAAAATGAATGGTAGGAAATGAAGTTAAGAACCTGCTTACCAATTGTGATATAACATTACAAAATGTTAGAAATTGGTGAGAAAAAATATTTTATTTATTAAAGGTTTATTTAATTTATAATGGGTAATTTTTTTTCTACGAAAACTGCTAATGAAATTATAATTTACATGGTTTTTATTTAGAAATATGCTTTTGTCCCTATATTAAATTAATTAGCTATTTTTCTTGTACATTTGCATGAAACAGTGCATGTGACACTCTAGCCAGTCTCTCTGTGAAAACTCATAAAAACATTAAAACACTTGTTTTGGTTGCTTATTGCAAGTACAAGATTAAGTGTTATTTGCACAAAGTTCTGAAGGAAAAAAAAACTAGGCATCCTACATTAAATTCTGATATTATATTTTCATTGAGGAAATAGTTCATAAGACAATCTATATGCTAACTATACATTCCCTGGGCATAGATTTTTGTGCGGAAACTGCGGAAAGCATATGGCAAGGCTGAGTGGAGCGGAGTGCAGAGAATGAAAGAGAACAAGCCTGCGTACAAACTGGACCACATAATCAAGGAGAGGTGAGAGTAAACACGGTGCAGTCTGTGGACTGCAGGGGGCACACTTCAACTCTGTCCCAACAACAGCAACATGCTGTGAATGACTTTTCTGTGTGTCCAGACAGTGTTATGTGATAAGCACCTATTTGTGTCCAAACAGTATTATGAGTACGGGAAGAGTCTCAGTCCCTGTCCACAAACAGATCAGTTATGAGAATCCAAAAATTCACAAGAATATCAAGAATATGATACTTTAATTATCTCGGCTCGACTGACTGTCTCGTACACTGTCTGTCTCGTCCTCCGTCCAATCTACTCTGTTTACAACTGTTACATCAGCAGGGTTTGGCAATCGAATTTTGAAAGTGAGGGGTGAGGGTTTTTTTTCCCCCCAACTGTTCAAAAGTTTGGGACAGTAAGATTTTCTTCATGCTTTAAATCACCATGCTGCATTTTTTTGGTCAAAAAACACAGTAAAACAGTAATATTCTGAAAAAATATTGCACTTTGAAAGACCTATTTTCTATTTGAATGCATTGTAAAATATAATTTATTCTTGTGGTGCAAAGCTAAATTTTCAGCATCATTACTCCAGTATTCAGTGTCACATAATCCTTCATATATCTGTGGAAACGGTGCTACTTTTTCCATTAGATTCTTTGATAAATAGAAACTTCAAAAGAACAGCATTTTTTAAAATAGAAATCTTATGACATAATTGTCTTTACCTTCACTTTAAATAATTATCGGTATCGGCCAAAATTTTCATATCGGTGCATCCCTACTTTGCTGAATAAAAATATTACTTTATGGGCACCTGTGAAAGAAAAGATTGTGTGTTACTGATATGACTTGAGCAAATATTACAGTACTTGACAATGGACATGAATTTGGAGTTTATAACTTAATTTTGATTAAAAGCACCATGAAATAGCTCAACAGGTGCAGCTTTCATTCCTGTTTTCCTACTTGAGTTGGGAAATCTCCAAAACTGTTAGTCAGACTTATATTTCCAAAACATATGTCACCTATATCTGGCACCGAAGTTAGCTTCTTTAGCTCAAATTGAGCTGAAATATTTTGTTCAGTAGCCACATTGATTGAATATGTCGTTGTCTCATACTGTTTCTAAAATAAGTTTGTTTTTCCAGGTATCCCACGTTCATTGATGCTGTCCGAGATGTAGATGATGCCCTTTCTATGAGTTTTCTGTTTTCTACGTTCGCTCGCACGGGAAAATGCCACGTTCAGACAATTCAGCTGTGCCGGAGACTTAGCGTCGAATGGATGAACTACATTATCGCCTCACGGTCCCTGAAAAAGGTACTATAAACATATGCTATGAAAAGTGTGCATTTTAAAAATTTATTAAATGATTCAACTTTGTTACAGCTAGTGGATCTCTTAATAATTATGTTTTTGTTTCTTCAGGTTTTTCTTTCTATTAAGGGTATTTACTACCAGGCTGAGGTCCTGGGACAAACCATCACATGGATCATACCATATCAGTTTGCCCATGATGTGAGTACAAATATACAGTATATTTTTCATGCTTGAGGCTTGTTCAGAAAATAGTTAAATATTTTTTCATCATTTTGCTGAAGTATCACACATGAAAAGCACCAGGGAAGCAGGTTTGATTCTGAATCAGGACAAACCATGACATTTAATGTGTGTTTTTTACACAAATTGACCAAAAGAGACCGTAAAGACATTCATAATGTTAAAAATAAATGCTTGTATTTTTGACTTTGTTCAACAAAGATTCCTGAAAGAAAAAATGCATCACTGTTTCCACAAAAATACTGAGCAGCACAACTGTTTTCAACATTGATAATATTAAGAAATGTTTCTTGAGCAGAAAGTCAGCATATTAGAATGATTTCTGAAGGATCATGTGACACTGAAGACTGGAGTAATATTATTACTAGGGCTGCCCCCTAATAGTCAACTAATCGTTAGTCGAAGCTTGGTCAACCAAAATTTTATTAGTCAGTCGCATAAAAAATAAAATAAAATCCCCATGCGAAGTCACGCAGTCCGTGACGGACAGATCGTTAACGGCTAGTCTATGGTAATACAGTACATCGGGCAGGACATCTAAACGCTCGCCTATCATTCATTAACCTCAAATATTTGGCAAATATAACCGCAACTTTACATGTCCGCTCAATCTAATGTTAACCTAGAGAAATGTGCGCTATAGTGTCTGTGCGGAGTGTGGAAGCTACTAGCGCACTCACTGCAGGACAGATGGAGGCGCCGGTGCGCTCAATCTGTAAACACTCTACGTTTATTTGTGAGCACTCGCAATAACAACAAAACACACTTTTGTAAAATAATGAAAGCAAGGGACAGATCGTTAACGGCTAGTCTATGGTAATACAGTACATCGGGCAGGACATCTAAACGCTCGCCTATCATTCATTAACCTCAAATATTTGGCAAATATAACCGCAACTTTACATGTCCGCTCAATCTAATGTTAACCTAGAGAAATGTGCGCTATAGTGTCTGTGCGGAGTGTGGAAGCTACTGCAGGACAGATGGAGGCGCCGGTGCGCTCAATCTGTAAACACTCTACGTTTATTTGTGAGCACTCGCAATAACAACAAAACGCACTTTTGTAAAATAATGAAAGCAAGCATGATGCACTTTCTGCCGTCTCGGTCTCTGAGTGCGAAACTCTGTGTATATCTTTGCCTTACAGACATTAAAAATATATCTATAGAGAGTGAAATGTCTACTTTCAAATGAACCAATTCAAATGGAAAACAAATAGCCTATTCTCAGATTAATCCGTATGAAACATGCATACAGGCACGTCCACTACTGCGGAGAGGACGAGTCAGTGTCACCGAGTTCATCTCTAAATCCGATAACAAAGAAAGCACTAGTTTATCAAATTATTAAAATGAGGTGTGGGTACCGAAACCTGGTACCAATATGGCACCGGTACCTATGTAACCGGTATGTACTAGAACCAAATCAGAACGCAGATTTCGGTGTCATGCCTGAGCGATCGATTGAAATATTTGTCCTCTGGTTCTCTGAAACAGACGTAAGAAGCATCATCACCGGCACCGCACGTGAAAAATAATTTCCCGACTGAGAAAATGCTTCCTTTTGTGATCTGATGTGGCTTCTCGTCACAGAATGAGGCAGAAAATATGTTCCATAGGCTACTTTTTAAAAAAAATACATAGATTAGCAATGGATTATAAATATACTTAATTATTATGAAAATACCAGAGATGGCTTGAATAACACGGATAAACTATATTGTCGCAGTTGAGAGTTTATTGTCTTTGTTTTATCATTCAAAAAGTTTATATGTTCTGTTTACTCCGTTACAGATATAATAGCATGCCTTTGTCCATATAAGCGATTTCCTGGAAGGTAGGGATGGGCGTATCGATCCGATATATCTATACTGACGCGAGTATCGATACTCAAACAAAAATATCGATACTAATGTGTTTTATTTACCAGTGATTTTGTTTATTTAACAAAAAAATAATAATGCGTACAATATGCATTGAATTGGACGAATAACCTTTGTTAGCGAGTAATTGTGTAGGATAGAACTATTTTCCTGCTCATCTGAACACACAAATGTTGCAAGACAGAACTAATCAATCACAGAGAGTGTTCACTCACTTCTGACAGTACATTCAAACAGGGCTGATACCCAAAAGTATCATAAGAAAGCATTAAAGCTTTTGGGAACGGCAGCCCTGAACAATGCTTATCAGAGGACAGAAGGACATTTCACAATAAACAAACTGAAATTGTAGCCTACATAGTTTGTGCAATTACAGTTATTTAAATTGAACGTTGAAAGATATTTCTTATTACACATTTTACTCTTAGTAATTTAATAAATTTCATAATTTAAAAGTTTAGTTCAGAAGTATCGAATCGATATCGATGATACTGCCTTGAAAAATATCGGTATCGTATCGAAAACAAAATAAGTGGTATCGCCCATCCCTACTGGAAGGTCATTCTCTGACTGGATATGTGGATTTTCTGTGTGAGGGCGCCCTCTGGCGTCCAGTATGAATGAAACAGACATCTTGTGTTTATGGTGCTAATGGCCAATCCATCATTTTTGGGGGGGAATTTTTATTTATTTATTTTTTAATAAGTATCGGTTTAGGCACCGGAACCGTTTTAAAAATATCGATTTGGTATAGAAATAAACTAAAACGATACCCAACCCTAATTAAAATGTTAATGCAGTCTTTTTACTGTTAGATATATCTATACTGACGCGAGTATCGATACTCAAACAAAAATATCGATACTAATGTGTTTTATTTACCAGTGATTTTGTTTATTTAACAAAAAAATAATAATGCGTACAATATGCATTGAATTGGACGAATAACCTTTGTTAGCGAGTAATTGTGTAGGATAGAACTATTTTCCTGCTCATCTGAACACACAAATGTTGCAAGACAGAACTAATCAATCACAGAGAGTGTTCACTCACTTCTGACAGTACATTCAAACAGGGCTGATACCCAAAAGTATCATAAGAAAGCATTAAAGCTTTTGGGAACGGCAGCCCTGAACAATGCTTATCAGAGGACAGAAGGACATTTCACAATAAACAAACTGAAATTGTAGCCTACATAGTTTGTGCAATTACAGTTATTTAAATTGAACGTTGAAAGATATTTCTTATTACACATTTTACTCTTAGTAATTTAATAAATTTCATAATTTAAAAGTTTAGTTCAGAAGTATCGAATCGATATCGATGATACTGCCTTGAAAAATATCGGTATCGTATCGAAAACAAAATAAGTGGTATCGCCCATCCCTACTGGAAGGTCATTCTCTGACTGGATATGTGGATTTTCTGTGTGAGGGCGCCCTCTGGCGTCCAGTATGAATGAAACAGACATCTTGTGTTTATGGTGCTAATGGCCAATCCATCATTTTTGGGGGGGAATTTTTATTTATTTATTTTTTAATAAGTATCGGTTTAGGCACCGGAACCGCTTTAAAAATATCGATTTGGTATAGAAATAAACTAAAACGATACCCAACCCTAATTAAAATGTTAATGCAGTCTTTTTACTGTTAGGGTAAGGGTAGGGTACTGTTATCATTACTTTTGCGGTGTGCTGTGGCAAGCTTTATGAATGCGCTTGAGCACTTATTAGGCTATGTAGGCAATTAAAGGCTCATTATAATGATTTAAATGGTTTATTAATAAACGTGCGAATAGTCAACTAATGCTTCAAATGAACGACTACTAGTCGACCAGAAAAATCCTTAGTCGAGGGCAGCCCTAGATATTACTGTTTTTACTGTGATTTTGATCAAATAATGCAACCTTAGTGAACATAAGAGACATCTTTCAAAAACATAAAAAAAAATATTAACGATGCCAAACTTTAGTAGTAGTTACTGTTGCAACTAGGATTTGCAACACACCAAATTTTGGGTTGCGCAAATGAGATTTAACGTAATTTTAATTATATATTTTTTATTATTA
Source organism: Sinocyclocheilus grahami (assembly GCF_001515645.1). Taxonomy (NCBI): domain Eukaryota; kingdom Metazoa; phylum Chordata; class Actinopteri; order Cypriniformes; family Cyprinidae; genus Sinocyclocheilus; species Sinocyclocheilus grahami. The sequence goes on along the minus strand of NW_015505440.1, from coordinate 302,684 downwards.
AGGAATTGGAATTGTTTTTAGCAGTTGTTACCCAACTACTTAACCATGTCAAATCTTTTTAACACATGGCTCTAATGGCTCTTTTTTAACAGTGTCTTATGTTTCGCAGTATTTTGGATGCTGAGGTCTTTCTATAGAATAGATTATTATTTTATAATGACTGTTAACACACCGACCCTGATAATTCTGTCATTATTGATGTGTTTGGCATCCCTCTTCGTACCGATCGTTGCCCTGGAGTTACGGGGAAAAAGTTAGGAGGTGGTGTTTGCCTATATATCGACCATGAGTGGTGCAGTTCTGTTACTGTGAGAGAGAGTGTGTGTACTAAAGCTATTGAGCTACTCTCTGTATCACTTCGGCCCCAGTACCTTCCTCTGGAATTTCCACAACTTTTCGTTACCGTGGTTTATATTCATCCGAGGGCAAACGAAGCAAACGCAGCAGAGACTCTTGGTAGTGTTGTGCACAAACTGCAATGCATATCTCCAGATGTCCCGAACTTAATTATGGGTGATATTAATAAATGTTCCATGAAGCCGTGTTTGCGGAACTTTTATCAATGTTTCCTGCCCCACACGTTTTAACAAGACTCTTGACCTTTGCTATGGATCAATTAAAGGTGCATATAAGTCTGTTGTTAAACCTCCAGTGGGAGGTTGTCCCAGTATATAAAACAGTTTTACAAAAGACAAAAACCACAGACTAAGAGAATTGGAATGTGGTCCGAGGAGTCCACTGAATCTTTGCAAGGATGCCTGGAATGTACGGACTGGGATGTTTTTTATGACTCTTGTTTGGAAATAGATGAACTCACAGATGTTGTTAGTAGTTACTGTATATCTTGTTCTGTGAAGATATGCTCATCCCATGTAAGACTGTCAAAATATTCCCAAACAATAAGCCATGGTTCACAAAATCTTTGACCGTACTTATGAATGAAAGATGTAGAGCATTTTATGAGGGCGATTTGGTAAAAAGATTAAAATTGCAGAAAGAGATTAAAATGGAAGTGAGGAAAGCAAAGTTAAATGATAAAATAAACCTAGAGAAAGAGTTGAGTAGGAATAATTTGGGGTCAGTTTGGAAGGGCATGACCGTTATAACTGGATCTAAAGGGTGTGAGACTTAAGAGAATTCAGTTACATGGGTATGACTCTAGTAGTCAGTTGGCTGAGGAACTAAATAGGTTTGATCTACGCTTTGATGCACCTGAATTTGGTCTCAAAATGGAGTCTAAGAATTATAAAATGAGTTGCAGTGGTGACTATAATAACTTTTTTGATGAATTAGATGTAATTAAAGTTTTTAGGGGTTGTAAGAAAACAAAAACTCCTGGACCAGACAATATTGGACGGCATTTAATTAAGGTTTGTGCTGAGCAATTGGCACCAGTGTTCTGTAATATTTTTCAGTGGTCTTTTGCTCTCCAGAGAGTCCCTAAATTGTGGAAACAGGCTACTGTGGTGCCTGTGCCTAAAACTGTAAATGCAGTAACTCTAAATGATTTTAGGCCAATAGCACTAACATCTCTTATAATGAAATGTTTTGAGAAATTAGTAAAAGAAGAATTGTTGGCTAAAACCAAAAATCTTTTAGACCCCCTTCAGTTCGCTTATAGAACACAGTGAGGTGTCGAAGATGCAACAGCAACTTTATTAAATTTGGTATTAAATAAAACATCTGCTTTTAATTCTGTACAACCTCATATTTTAGCAGATAAGTTCATTACTAATTTTGCTCTTGATTTTAATTTAGTGGGCTGGATTTTAGACTTTCTAATGGCGCTTTTCCACTGCATGGTACGGCTCGGTACGGTTCACTTTTTGGGGGTTTTCCACTGGGTACAGTACCTGGTACCTGGTACTTTTTTTAGTACCACCTCGGTTGGGGTTCTAAGCGTACCGTACCGTTACCAAAAGTGACGTGTAAACTCTGCTGATCACGGATTGGCCGGAGAGAATCGTCACTACCTGTGTCACTGAACTTGCGAAACAAACACAGCAGAACCGCTAGATTTAAATCAGCACAGCCAGCGAAGCATCGAACACAACTGTTTTAAACAAGCGCACCTTTTTTTAACAACCAAAAAGTGGCTGTTCCCCCTGTTGAGGAAGTACAGAAGTTCCTCTCGTTGATAGCAGAGGAGCGGATCCAGCGAGAGCTTGATGGGGCGACGCGGAATGAAAAAGTTTTTTAGGAGTCGCGGCAGTAGAGGCGGTGCAAATATAACGATGTGAATAATCCCACCCACTCTAAAGCGATACTAAACTGCAGTGGAAACACAAACCGAGCCGTGCCATACCGAGCCGAGTCGTACCACGCAGTGGAAAAGTGCCATAACTGACAGAACTCAAAGGGTGGGAGTTAATGGTAGTTTCTCAGCTCCCTTGATAACATCTACAGGAACTCCTCAAGGCTGTGTTTTGTTGTCTCTATTGTATATTTTATATACAAATGATTGCATAAGTAAAGGTTTGCTGATGATAACAGTCATCGTGAGTCTTCTGGAAAATAACGTAATGCGTCATGGTCCAGTGGTTGACGACTTTGTGAAATGGTGCAACTGTTTGCAATTGAATGTCTAAGACAAAAAATATGATCATTGACTTTAAAACAAAACCACATTCTTCCCTGGCTACCCTTATTAGTGTGAAAAGGGACGTGACATGTGGCCATGTATGGTGACCCATACTTGGAATTAGTGCTCTGCGTTTTAACCCATCCAAAGTGCACACAGGTGCCTTGCTCAAGGGCTTGTCAGTCGTAGTATTGAAGGTGGGAGAGAGCACTGTACATTCACTCCCCCCACCTACAATCCCTGCCGGTACGAGACTCGAACCCGCAACCTTTGGGTTACGAGTCCAACTCTCTAACCATTAGGCCACGAGGAGTGAGAAGGTAGAATGTGTGGACCGTTATAAACAGATTGTGTTTTGATGTGAACAGAGAGGTATTATGTAAAAAGGGACCGCAACGCTTATACTGTTTAAGAAAATTAAGATCATTCAATCAATATAGATAGGACATTGATGGAATTGTTCTATAAGTCTTATATTGAGCCAGTATTGTCCTTCTCTATTAGCTGCTGGTTTGGAAGTCTCAGTGTGAAACATAAAAATGCATTAAATAGAATAGTTACTCTTAGTGGGAAGATCATAAGTAAAGAACAAAGAAGTTTGGTATTCTCGTTTAATAGAAATGTTTTGAGTCGGGCCCAATCTGTGTTCCTGGACAGTGCCCATTTTCTGTATCCAGAGTTCTTTATGCTCCCTTTAGGTTCTCGTTATGGGCTACCAAAGATGAAAAGCAACCGATACACACATTTGATTGTTCCCTGTGCAATTCGGCTGTTAAATGGTCCTTAATGAATTTGTTAGGGAAATTTACTGTATTTTATTTAAATATTTTTATGTATATATGTTTTGGAATGTATTGTATGGGTCTGTTGTACTTCTGTTTTTCGCTGCATCCAAATTGCCCACAAGGGATCTTAATAAAGTTTGATCTTGACCCCTGTCCCTGCTCTCCTCAGCACCCTACAGATGTGGACTACAGAGTTATGGCCACATTTACAGAACTCTACACAACGCTGCTTGGGTTTGTCAACTTCCGCCTTTACCAGACCCTCAACCTTGTCTACCCGCCCAAGGTAAAACACAAAATGTGCTTCCATTAAATGCCTTTTTATTTTTCAGTAGCAGAATTCCAATTGGAAATGGAATGTGTGTGTTTTTTTTGTATTCTGGTGCTTGTTAGCTTGATGGACAAGGAGAGTTCAGCCTCAAACCAGAGTGTGAAGAAGATTATGCCCTGGAATCAGAAAGCTATTCTGAGGTACTGACTGTTTCATTTTCTCTTTTCATATCAACGTTAAATTGGGCCAAATATTACAGTGTTTAAAGATATGAATCTTCACATCTCCTACCAGAAACTGTCAGCGTTAAGTGCCAGCCTGGCCCGTACGGTTCCTTTAGTGGAGGATGAGGAGGCGGAGCTGGACCTTTTCCCTGCTGAAGGGGTGAGCGACAGACAGCTGTCTGTATTATGAACACCGGCAGTGACTTACAAAAATTACCTCTGGTTAATACAATGATATTACATATTGGGTAACATTCTGTAGTTAAAACCAGTATACTTATAAAAAAATTAAAAAAATTCCAGTGATGGACATGGTAATATAATTTATATTAATGACAACTATAGTTATTTGGAGGTGATTATGATGATGATTATTATTATTGTTATTATTATATTGTTGTTGTTTTATATTTTACGTTCTAATATTATTGTTATAATCATTTAATAATATTAGAATATATCGTTATATATTCTATTACCATGTCCAAATAGCAGTAGTAGTAATAATAATAATAATAATATGAATTAACAATAATAATAATAGCTAATTAATTACCATGACCATATAACCACAGTTATAATAATAATAATAATAATAGTCCCTGTTATTTGGACATTATTATTTTTATTTGTATTATTATTATTATTATACATTCTAATAATATTATAACATCATTATAAATGGTTATTAATTGTATTACCTTGTCCAAATAGCCACAGTAATAGCAATAATAATGACTGTCATTTGGAGATGGTATTAGATTTTAAGTATTTATAAAATTGATATTACTAAAATGTAATATATAAAAATATAATAGTAATAATAATTATTATTGTAATAAATGTTATTATTGTTCTTAATTATTATCTTTGTTATTGCCGTGGTTATTTGGACATGGTAATACAATTAATGATAATAATAAAATAATCAGTCATCATTACCATGATTGTTATTATTTATTTTGAAATGTCCCGTTTTAATACTATAGGATGCCCTGAATTATCATGAAAATGGATATGAATATGGCCATTTTTGGTTCCTTAGAACTGTAAATGTATCATAGTACCGTGGCATGACAATCACAATATGGTTTTGTAGGGCTATATGTAAAAACAATGGAGGCTTAAACTTAGTTTCAATTATTACACGGCTCTGTGGAATACTTGATTCTGATTGGTCAATCGCGCCATCCAGCGGTATGTTATTCCCAGATAACAACCGGCAAATTGAATAACACCCCGCTCATCCGGGTACTACGAGTTATCTTGACCAGTGCTACTTATATGCTTAACGAGTCACCGTTGACTGTCTGATGCCATCTTGTGACTGAAAACACTTAACCACCGCGTGTTACAATGGAAGACTTCAGCATTAATTTCAACATATATGGTAAAAACAAATCATTTTAGCCGTGTAATAAGCGGGATAATGTACATCCAGCCGGTTGTTATCTCAGAATAAACCCCTTCAGGTCCTGATCACCCTGTCGGGGTTTATACTGAGATAACAACCGGCTGGATGTGCATTATCCCTTACTTAATAACTAATTATATGCTTAACGAGTCACCGTTGACTGTCTGATGCCATCTTGTGACTGAAAACACTTAACCACCGCGTGTTACAATGGAAGACTTCAGCATTAATTTCAACATATATGGTAAAAACAAATCATTTTAGCCGTGTAATAAGCGGGATAATGTACATCCAGCCGGTTGTTATCTCAGAATAAACCCCGACAGGGTGATCAGGACCTGAAGGGGTTTATTCTGAGATAACAACCGGCTGGATGTGCATTATCCCTTACTTAATAACTACGTTTATTTGTAGAGCACCTTTCATGAAATGCATTTTAAAGTGGTTCATGGTCCCAATATAAAAAATGTTGCACAGCTGTTTGGTAGCAAACTCCAAGCTGTCAGATTCCTATTGACTTGCTAAACCATCTGTAATTAATGCAACTATGTGACTCCACAATAATTTTCCACACGTCAAGTTCACTAAAAGAAACCGTCACAAGACACTTGTTATTTAGTCACACATCACAAGGCGTGAGTCAGTGAAGCATTTAACCCGCGTTTGATTAATTGTTGTTTTGGACGGACCTCGTATCCTCATGTTTCATGTTCACAGAGGGAGACTGTTACTTTGGTTACACGCTGAAGGTGTTAAAAAAACATTCTGATGAAACCAGCGTGACTGCAGGCGACCTTTGTCCTCATTTTTTCATGTCGTTTTTAAATGCACTTTCAATTGCAGGAAGACCTGGAGAAAATGGAGACGAGAGAGAAGATCGAGCTGGAGCAAAACAAACAGAAGAAGCTCTTCGAAGGGCTGAAGTTTTTCCTAAACAGAGAAGTTCCCAGGGAATCGCTGGCTTTTGTCATCAGGTGAAGGAGTGTTACATACTAATTTTTATCACACATCATCTTATCGACGGCACTTTCCCTAAAATAGGGTACAAAATGATTTGCTGTTCCTTTTTTTTTTTTAAGAAGCAAAGGCACAAATTCCTTGTTTTTAGAGGTAGAACTAGATATTAGATAAGATATTTTTGATAATCTAGTAATTAATATAATATCAACAAATATGTATTTGTCTCATCTCAGCTCAATACAACAATAAAAATCATGCAACGGTGCCAATCCTTTTGACTGTTAAATTGATATCCAGTCTATTGTAGAATTATTTTTAATGAACAAATCTCTTGAGGTTTAGCGGTTTCCCATACTCTGTTACTGCAAGATAATTCCTTTAATAAACTCTGTGACATGCAGGAAGTGACATTATTTCTACAGCGTGGTGGGAACATTAATGGATTTTTTCAACTTTTATCAAGCATTTTGTCAAGCAGCTATTCAACCATGTAAACGTTGTTGTACAAAATTGTGTCATTTTAATTTAAATTATTGATACGTATATATTTTTTAAATTCTTTTTAATTTTATGAATTGATTTCAAAGATTTATTTGTATTTATTTTTTTAGTTAAATTGCAAACCTTGTATAAAAGAAATATTTAGTCTGACCATCTGAGGTGGAGACCGTATTTAAGCCCCTTTAAAAAAAAAAAAAAGCTATTTTGGACACTATCTGCCAAAGGTTTTAATTTGTGGTATATTTGCATACAAGTCAGTGTTACTTTAGTGTTATTAATACACCGATGTAGTTTTTGTTAATATTTTGAATGAGATTTTATTTTCCTTAATTTAGTTTATTTTAGTACTTTCAATATAAACCGTTTTTATGGATTTAGTTTTTGTTTGTAGTTAACAACGTTTCAGTTTTAATAACCCCAATACAAGTAACTTGTCGAAATGCAGCCGTTCATAGTTTGTGTATGTACAGTTTTACTGTACCAAAAGTAACATGTTTGTCAGTATATAAGAATGTGTTGTACACTGTGCAGGTGTTTCGGGGGACAGGTCTCCTGGGATAAATCACTGTGCATCGGGAGCACTTACGATGAAACAGACGAAACAATCACACATCACATTGTGGACAGACCCACCATCGACAAACAGTATATCAACAGGTCCGAAAGCAAATCTCCCTGATTCCGTACAGTGCATACTTTACATTAACTGTGTATTCTTGTACTTGATGCATTTCTCAACCTTGCAGGTACTACATCCAGCCCCAGTGGGTGTATGACTCTGTAAATGGGAAGATACTGTTACCCGTAGAGGAATATTTCCTGGGAGTTACACTGCCGCCCCATCTGTCACCATTCGTGGAGGAGAGCGAGGGAGATTATGTGCCGCCTGAGAAACTCAAACTCCAGGCCCTGCAGAGAGGAGAGAAGCCACGTGAGGGGTTTATGAAATGATTCTTGGCATATGATTGTGTGTGAATGCTCAATGATTGTTGACTTCACAAACAAACTCTTCACAGAAGCGGAAGATGATGATGAGGAGGAGGAGGAAGAAGAGGATGATGACGATGACGAAGATGATCAAAGTGAGGATGAAGATGAAGCTAATTTAGCTGAAATGGAGGAGAAGAGAGCTCAGGGAAAGGTAAGATGGTTTTAAGTTTGCAGAAGTTATTTTTGCGGTCATGCTGCTTGTTTGTTTAGCGGCACAAAAATTGCAGACTTACAAGTTAAAACATTTAACCATATATAGCCTACTGTATATGACGATTTTTGATCGTGGACGATAAAAATGTCTCCACGATCTGCTTTTTGAAGACATATCGTAGTATCGTGCTACAGCACACATTCTATCAGCTGCAGTTCTGGCGCCGCCGTATCAATATACTGTACAACGACATGCATTCACTTCAGTGATAACTCTGTAGAGTTACACTCACGAGACACTGCATTTATTCGCAATCACAAGTACATTACTAGCATGTGCTTTAAAGCCTTGCAGGTTAAACATTTCATTCACTCGCTGTTCTGACGTGCGCTTTTTCTGAGAGCATACATCCGAAGCGCGCGCACTAAAAAGCCTGTCAAATAGCGCCTGATTTCTGAACTAAGTTATCTTTTGCGCTAATACTGTCAAAACACACAAGTTTTACATATAGTCTCAGTTGGTAATGTCTGGTAAAATGAAAGTAAACAGTTGAGAGAAAACCGGATGCGTGCCTGTATATTAGATGCGTGCAGGTCTTAAAGGGACAGTACTAAACATGCTGCCGACTGTCATTAAAGGGATAGTTCACCCTGAAATTTTCTCGTTTCAACGTATTGCATCATTTAATGGGAATTGTACATGATGCACTGGACTCCTTGTGTCATTTAAGTTTGCCCAAACTGGTTTCAGTAACACCTTTCTGCATTTCTTATGTCTTTGCTCATCAGTTTTGACTGACACATTTCTAATAAACATAAGATAATGATTATCTTTAATGAAATTAAGTTTAATTTTTTTTATTCTGTGTGCATGTTTCAAATTTGTGACATTTTTAATCTACTAACTTGGATAAAAGACGTTTTTTTAAAGAATTGCCATTGCAATTAGAATCAACTAGAAAAGAGCAGATGACGAAAAGCTGTCATATCGACATTGCAAATAGCTGTAAGGCACGTTTCACGCATTCTTCATCTGTGCTAGGAGTAGAACTGCAACAACAGGCTCTCAGTATGCTTACTACAGGATGACTTGGTACACTATTTCCTTAAGCGGGTAATAAATTCTACAATGTTTATATGATTAGATATTTGTGATGTATACTGCAGTTTCCTTTTATAGAAATTAATACTTTTATTTAGTTGGGATGCATTAAAGGGATCAAAGTTGGCAGTAAAGAGTTAAAATATTTACATTTTAAATAAATGCTATTCTTTTGAAGTTTCTTTTTATCAAACAGTCCTGAATAATGAAGTATAATTGCTTTTCAATATTGATACTAATAATGATTTTTGAGCAGCAAATCGGTATAATAAAATGATTTCTGAAGGATCATATGACACTGAAGACTGGAGTAATTATGCTGAAAATTCAGCTTTGCATCACAGGAATAAAATATGTTCCAAAATATATTCAAAATTTTAATAATCCTTTACAATGTCACTGTTTTGCTTTATTTTTTATCAAATAAATACCACCATGGTAAGTTCTGAGAGACTTTTTCTTCCTAAGAAACAAAAAAAACAACGCTTTAGTGCTTGCAAACACTCTTTTTATATATATATATATATATATATATCTCTGTGAGTAAACTTTTTTTTT
>NW_015505440.1:234302-293105 GCF_001515645.1 Sinocyclocheilus grahami | reverse complement strand
TATATATATATATATATTTTTTTTTTTTTAAAAATCCATTGGACATGTGGCAAAACACTGTGAATTTTCCCTAAAATAAAAACCTGTAGCTAACTTTTTTTAATGGATGTACTTATAAATTTGGAAATTTGAACAACTTGAGTTGTACAGATTTTGAAATCCACAGAGAACGAAGGTTGCAATGAAAAAATGAGGGTTTCAGGTTGCATTGGATTCCTCATTGTGAATTTTCCGAGTACTGAATGGAGTCAGATTTTCCTGGTTTAGGGTGGCAAGCTGAATTATTTAGCTCTGAATGTTCTCCAGTGTCCATTTCGGTCCTTTGTGACAGATTTCTGTTATACAAGGTATAAAAAAAAAAAGCCAGTCAGGCAATGGAGGTCCATCTGTAAGGGACTGATCCTGGGTGCGCTCCTGACCACCTGCATGATTCTTTTGTACTGCCTGTCGGCCCCAGAGGTCCAGTTTGGCCTGCAAGAGTGAGTTCCTTAATGCATTTTGAACAAGAATAATGTACACTACAACAGAAAGCAGTTTATTCCGTTTATTTCTGCAACCAAGTCAAAGTTTCAGTGGATTAGAGCAGCATTTTGGTGTGAATTTCATGAAGAAATAGCCAGGAAATATTTAATCCTAAAATCAAAATAAAACAAAAATAATTTATCTTCATATTCATAAAGAAAATAATCCAGGTCTGCATTGTGATGTTATTTTCATGACAATTATTAAGATAATTTCTCCTTAATTCTTCTGTCATTCTATCCTGAAACATTGCTTTGTTATGATTGATTATGTTATGAATATGTTGTGATTTCGTTAAATTCAGTACAAAATAGTTGTTTTGCATTCATTTAGTAATATTATGAAATGTAAAAAAATAAAATAAAATATCCTGAAGGATCCGAAGCTCTACTACGACCCAGAGGGATTCAACTCGTTCTATCTCAAAAACTTGCTTTTCTTTGACTTTGGACAGGATAATAACTTACATCCAGATGACCCAAAAGTGGACGAGGCCATTCACGCAATCGCCAAGCGCTTCCATTTGGTCATGCTTGTGGAGTATTTCGAAGAGTCGCTCATCCTGCTCAAGGACGTCCTCTGCTGGGACATGGAGGACTTGCTTTTCTTCAAACTCAATACCCGGAAAGGTTCAACTGTTTCTAAACTGACTCCAGAGCTCAGGGCCAAAGCGCTGGAGTGGAACGCCATCGATTGGAAGCTTTACCGGTATTTCAACGCCACCTTCTGGCATAAAGTGGACGCTTACGGCCGTGAGCGCATGGCGAGAGATGTCGCAGAGCTGCAGAGCAGAAACGCAGAAATGGCTTCCATTTGCATTGAAGGAGGCCTCGCTGTCGATGCAGGAAGCATCTTGGAGACGTCCATGCAGCCGTGGCAACCCATCGGTGAGAAGTCGATTATGGGATACAATCTGAAAAAGAATGTCGACAAAGCGCATCGAAAGCTCTGCAGGAAGATGCTCACGCCAGAGCTTCAGTATCTCAGCGATATGGGCGTCAACCTGTGGATAACAAGACTGTGGGGTCGCATAAGAGAGATCCTTCACTGGTAGCTCAGAAGAAATGTTTTGCTTAGGTGAAAGATCAGCACTGACTTTATAGGAGCTTGTTTCCGCCACATAATAAAAGATTAAAATCTCATTGTGACTTTTATCTCACACACTCTTAAAAATAAAGGTGCTTCAAAAGGTTCTTCAAGCGATGCCGTAGAAGAACCATTTTTGGTTCCACAAAGAACCATTCAGTCAAAGGTTCTTTAAAGAACCATCTCTTTCTTACCTTTTTGTAATCTGAAGAACCTTCTTTCGCCACAAAGAACCTTTTGTGAAACAGAAAGGTTCTTCAGATGTTAAAGGTTCTTTATGGAACCATTTAGACAAAAAGGTTCTTCTATGGCATCGTGAAGCACCTTTATTTTTAAGAGTGCAATTCCACCTTTTTTTCATCGCAATTCTGAATTTATGTCTCACAAGTCAGACATTTTTCTCAGATTTGTTCTTCCACAATTCAGACTTTTTCTCATCAGAATTGCAAATTTATATCTCACAATTCAGACTTTTTCTCATCAGAATTGCAAATTTATATCTCACAATTCAGACTTTTTTTTTCACAGAAATGCGAGATATAAACTATATCTCGATATAACTCTTTGTTGTTTTTAACAGGCTTATTTCTGCCTGTTGAATAAATAGACATAAAAAAAACACAAATGTAATTGTGACATTTTATCTTAAAATTCTGACTTTTCTTCTCAGAAGTTATAACATTTTATTTTATAAAATAAAAAAAAAATGCAACTTTTTATTTTATTTTATAAAAGTTATAAAGATTTTTTTTCTTCAGAATTGGAATTTATATCACAATTCACTGTTTTTATCTTGCAATGCCTTGCCTGTGAAAAAAAGTGTCTGAATTGCAAGATACAAACTCTAAATTGGGAGATATACACTCTTAAAAATAAAGGTGCTTCACGATGCCATAGAAGAACCTTTTTGTCTAAATGGTTCCATAAAGAACCTTTAACATCTGAAGAACCTTTCTGTTTCACAAAAGGTTCTTTGTGGCGAAAGAAGGTTCTTCAGATTACAAAAAGGTAAGAAAGAGATGGTTCTTTAAAGAACCTTTGACTGAATGGTTCTTTGTGGAACCAAAAATGATTCTTCTATGGCATCGCTCGAAGAACCTTTATTTTTAAGAGTGTATACTCGCAATTCTGAGAAATTAAGTTTGAATTGTGGAAGAAAATTTATTAAATTCTGAATTGCAAAATATAAACTCGTAATTTGGAGAAGAAAAGTCTGACTTGTGGAAGAAGAATGCCTGAATTGCAAGATAAAAGTTCTGAATTGTGAAATAAATTGCAATTCTTAAAAAAATTCTAAGAAAAAAGTCTTTTTTTTTTTAATTCTGTGGTGGAAATAAGTTTCCATAGACTTATATACAACCGACCTAAAACCAGTTTTTCTGTGTCAGAAAGAAATAAAAAAAATTAAAAGACATGACTGAATAAAACATTTTCATATTTAAATGAATCGTACCCAAATCAGTGGTGACAGTCACATCTTTAACATGTTAGTTTTGTGTTCAGAAATGTACTGTAAGTCACCGCTATGTATTACATGTACGCAGTGTGTGGCTGCTTGAATCAATCATCAGAATGAATCAACTACTGTTGAATGACTTCAGTCTTTGAAGCTCTTATTGTTGGTGCCAATGGCAATAGCAATAATAATTTCTTGAACTGGTTTAGACTCATTCTGAACTTGAGCTTTACTGTTATCATCACATGAATGATACAGTAAATAACTCTGGCTAGAATGTTGAGTGGAGAGGTGCTTTTAAGCTGAAATGTGAGGACGTGTTGGGCTGCCTGTGGAAGAGGCCACTGAGCAGCAATGAAATTCATGAAAGATGACTAAATAAAAACTTTATGTAACACACACGTGTCTTGTTCATGTTTCACGGTTGTCACGTGAGAATGGATAAATGAATAAACACAACTGATTTTGGTGTATATTGCATGTGAACATACACACATTCTCTTCTCACAAGAATAAAGCTGAAGTGCATTATGAATAGGATTGACCCAGGTTAGACTCTTGCAGAAAACCTTCTTGCAGTTGTGCTGTTTGATAATGCACACGGACCTTTCTCCATATATGCCTTAAACAAGAACGTTTCAGCAGAAGATGACCACTTCATAAATGCATTTCAATATGTGATCTATACTTGTCACTAAGCCTAGAAGAAGAACCATCCTAAGGGAAAGAACTTATTTTATGTGTGGTTATGTGATGTGACAATACGCTAACGTCAGTGTAATTGTAGTATCATTGATAAATAGGTCTATAGTTTTTATTAATATTTTTTAAAAGTTTTTAGTTTTATGTTGTTGTTGTTTTTTATTTTTGTCAAAGTTTTAGTATTTTTGTTGTGTGTTCTTGTCATTTTTATTTTATTATTACTTTTTAAAATGTGTTTTTTTGGGGGGGAGGGGGTATGTTTTGGTTATTTTAGTATTTCATTCAACTCAATGAATGAGCAAAGACAACTGGCACAATAATATTTCACATGGTTGATCAACACATGTTATTTATAAAGCTCAGACAGATAGATAGATAGATAGATGATAGATAGATAGATGATAGATAGATAGATAGATAGATAGATAGATAGATAGATAGATAGATAGATAGATAGATAGATAGATAGATAGATAGATAGAAAGATAGATAGATAGATAGATAGATAGATAGATAGATTGATAGATAGATGATAGATAGATAGATAGATAGATGATAGATAGATAGATAGATGATAGATAGATAGATAGATAGATAGATTTGATTCATATCAATAAATTATACATATTATAGCTATAATGCAGCCCCAAGACTTTCTTCAGCTTAACATGGGCTTCATTCATTATGTTTTGAGATTTTTAGTTATCTAAATATTCCGTATCGAAAAAGGAAAATAAAAACGTTCTTCTGTTTCACGCCGAACACACATGTATGTATGTATATATATATATATATATATATATGTATGTATAATTTTTTTTTTTCTCTCCTTGTCCTTTTTTTCAAAGTACTGCCGACACTCTAGTCCAGTAGGTGGCGGTAAATGCACCTTTCAGTTGGTTTGCCAACCGCCAATGAAATTTAAAGAAGACGAAGAAGACGCCGAACACATTTTACAGTCGCACTGAACGCTGGCCGGAAGTGTGATTTAAACAGTCGGAGGATTTGTGTTGGTTGTTTAGGCATTTATAAACTTGTTTTATTCTTTTATTTGCTACAACTTCTTGGTCCACAAAAATGGGGAAAAGACAGCATCAAAAAGATAAGATGTGAGTTGAAATTAAACATAACGCGAGTAGAATATGACATTTTTTAAAATCTCAACAGTACGTTAACTATAGAGTCTTATACAGTTATATTTGATGATTTCACTGAAAACAACATCAGTATATTCTTTATTGCAGTGATATCGTGTTGTGTGTAATCTGTGGTTTATAACGTGTTTGTCTGTCTTAAAGGGATATCATCTTTCTAACGTTAATTGCAACAACTGCAGTATTTTTTTGTAACGTTAGTTATGTTTTAGTATTAAGTAGTGAACTGCTACGCATTTCCTATTGTTTAATTCTGATTCTTCAATAATTACCGTATAATAATATTCGTTATATCTGTCTGTTTCAGGTACATCACATGTGCAGAATACACTCAGTTTTATGGAGGGAAGAAATCAGGTAACGTTACTTAAACTAGTCTGGATGTACTGATCTGTTTGTAGTAAGAAAACAATTGTTGAAAACAGTTAACTGTAAACAAAACATTGTGGGATACATTTTACAATATGAGCAAATCAAACAAACACTCTATTCAGAGATTATTTTACATTTGCAGTTTAGATGCAGCATGTCTTACTGCAGTATGTATATATTAGAAAGTAAAGTGTTGTCGTGTAACGTGAGGGGAAAATATTCACATTAAAGATGGTAAAACCTGACATTTCAGGGTTTCCCCAGTATCAGGAAAATGTTAAAATTGTGATTTTTTTCGGGCCTGAATGAATGAATAAATAAATCAGGTCCTTGGTATGTACACTACCATTCAAAATTCTATTCATTTAATTACATTTTTTTATTATTATTTGCACTTTTATTCAGCAAAGATGCATTAAATTGATCCAACGTGATAGTAAAGCAATTTATAATGTTACAAAAAAATTATATTTCAAGTAAATGCTCTTTTGAGCTTTCTAAGAAATATTAGGATGATTTCTGAAGGATCATGTGACACTGGATGCTGAAAATTCAGCTTTGCATCACAGGAATAAATAGCATTTTACAATATATTAAAATAGAACACCGATATTTGAAACCCTAATAATAGTTCACAATATTTCTTTCAACAGCATTTAAAAAAAACTAACTGCACAGTAGTGTATGCAATGCTGTTGGTTTTCCTGTCACTCGCTTTGTTGTTTGTTTGATTGCACTGCATATAGTTTTATTTTGTGCACTTTTTGTTTGATATTGCTGGTGCTTTTTCCTCCGAAAGCCGCTGGGATGAGTAAAATAAGCCTTTTGTCATCATGTTTATAGAAATCCCACAAGCCAATTTCAGACGTCTGCCCTTTGATCACTGCAGGTGAGTTTTCACGTCTTTCGTGTTTGATTAAAAAAAGTCCTTTGTGTTTCTTCTGGTCAGTAATTTAGGTCTAGCACAATAGATTCTGCTTTCATAACTGTTGATCAGTGTTTCAAGCGATGCTCGAATTTCATTGGTTTTATGTGAGTTAAAGCTGCTGTGTGTCAGTTTTTCCCCCGAATGTTAAAATACTTTTCTTCTATTCTAGTGTAATGTGCAGAGACGATTATTAGTAAGACATTTGTAGATTTGGCTAATTTTAAAACATTGCTCTGTGTGTTGGAGGGGTCTGATGTGTCTCAAAAAATCATGTGAGTTTAGGGCTGGACCGTCTTTCTGTCATTTCAGTGGAAGATGGGGGAGACTGTTCTGAAAACTGGCTCAGAAATGACACGCAGCAGCTTTAGTGTCATACTATATGTATGATTTTTTTATGTTAATCTCTTATCTCTTGCATAGTTTGTCTCTTCAGCCCTTTGAGTATCCCATGTGCACGGTGGATGGGGTGGTTTTTGATCTAATGTGAGTATATTACTCTCACCAACATCAAAATGAGTAATTTGTGAAGCTGTTATTTGTATTCATGATTTAATACACTTATTTATAGTAGCTCGTATTTATTATTACATATACACTACCCTTGAAAAGTTTAGGGGGGTGAAATTAATACTTTTATTCAGCAAGGATGCATTAAATTGATCAAAAGTGACAGTAAAATCATTTACATTTTTATCCGAAAATGGATTCTATTGACATTCTATTCAAGAAAATCGAGAAAAAAAAATAATATTCACAAAAATCCACAAAAATATTAAACAGTCCAACTGATTTCAACATTAGAATGATTTCTCTGAAGGATCATGTGACACTGAAGACTGGAGGAATGATGCTGAAAATGTATAATTTATATTAAAATAGAAAAGTTATTTTAAAGTGCGATATTTTACAATAGTACGTTTTTTACTGTGTTGATGCAAAAAAAAGATTAAAGTTTGTTTTCTCTCTAGGAGCATAGTGCCTTGGATTAAGAAGTTTGGTACCAACCCCATAACTGGAGAGGTATTTCAGTTATTCCTGTTTATAATATTTTATTTATTTGACACTGACCAATACACTTTCAAATCATTAGAGGTGAAAGCTTTTTCTGATCAAAATCCTGCATGGATTCAACCACTAGAGGGAGTCAGACTCCATTTGAGGGGAAGCCCAGGTGCTTGACTGATGACACAAAGTAAAATGCAATATCATCAACTCCAGGTGCTTGTCTGTGCATCCTAGAGTATCCAAAGCTATAAATCTCTTGTACACGTGATTTAAAGAGCACAGGGGGTTTTATAAAATTAATCATATTTAGTGCTGTTTACTAAGGTAAACTTGTATTTAGGGTTAGTAAACCTCTTACCCCAAGTAATAAAATTGTATCTTGTTTGTGATATGGACCTTAAGTCATGTGACATATTGAGTAGAGATATGTGAGAGCTTCTTTATGCAATTAGACTTATGATTTTTATCTTTCAGATAATAAACTGGGCCAAAAAATCCCATAGACTTACATTGAATTAGGTATGAGTTTTTTTGTTTGTTTGTTTTTTACCCTGGGCCAGTAACCAGTTTTTTTTTTTAATAATTAAAATAAAATATAAATATTAAATTTAAATATAAATATCAAAAGCTAATGAAAATAACAAGCATGTACATTTAAATTATGAAAATCACATATGATATACATTCTAAAATAAAAGCTAACTGAAATTAATATTAAAAATATAATTACATTTTAAATGCTACAGTATCATATATTTAATGCTAGAATTATATTACCATCTAGCACCTAGCACACCTAGCAACCACACAGGAACGCTCTAAAAAAACATTCAAAGCCCAATATACTTTGGTAAAAAAAAAATGCAAATCAAATGTTAAGATAACCCAAAGCCTTTCATAATCATAATTTCATTACATATTTGCTAAACGGTAGATATTTTCTGCTTTGAGAGTTTAATTGTGTTTTATAGTCCAGCTTAATGTGAGGGAAAATGCTCTATTGTACCCAAAATAATTTAAAAATAATCATAACAGATGTGTAAGAAATAAAATTAACAGTAAAAAGTACAAAATGTCATTAAAAACCAATAAAAATAAAAGAGGAAAATAAATATGATGAAAGTGCCAATAAAATGTTAAGATAACTGAAAGACTTTCATAATCTTAATTTCATTACATGCTGCCAAACAGTAGGTATTTTTTGCTCTGAGAGTTTCATTTTATGTTTTGGAGAGTAGTCAAGCTTAATGCGTTGCTTAGAGGGTAAATACTCTTATTACTGTACTCATCTAGAAATCATTATTGAGACAATAATGAAGATATTTCACAGGGCCGCTGACGGTGGCTAATAGCGTTCACTGTGCCAGGAGTGGATGTGGGTGTAAATTGCTGCATAACCAGTTCACTGGACGCACGTCACTGAACTCTTAATTTATGGAATGCCAAAAAATCCCATAGACTTACATTGAATTAGGTATGAGTTTTTTTGTTTGTTTGTTTTTTACCCTGGGCCAGTAACCAGTTTTTTTTTTTAATAATTAAAATAAAATATAAATATTAAATTTAAATATAAATATCAAAAGCTAATGAAAATAACAAGCATGTACATTTAAATTATGAAAATCACATATGATATACATTCTAAAATAAAAGCTAACTGAAATTAATATTAAAAATATAATTACATTTTAAATGCTACAGTATCATATATTTAATGCTAGAATTATATTACCATCTAGCACCTAGCACACCTAGCAACCACACAGGAACGCTCTAAAAAAACATTCAAAGCCCAATATACTTTGGTAAAAAAAAAATGCAAATCAAATGTTAAGATAACCCAAAGCCTTTCATAATCATAATTTCATTACATATTTGCTAAACGGTAGATATTTTCTGCTTTGAGAGTTTAATTGTGTTTTATAGTCCAGCTTAATGTGAGGGAAAATGCTCTATTGTACCCAAAATCATTTAAAAATAATCATAACCGATGTGTAAGAAATAAAATTAACAGTAAAAAGTACAAAATGTCATTAAAAACCAATAAAAATTAAAGAGGAAAATAAATATGATGAAAGTGCCAATAAAATGTTAAGATAACTGAAAGACTTTCATAATCTTAATTTCATTACATGCTGCCAAACAGTAGGTATTTTTTGCTCTGAGAGTTTCATTTTATGTTTTGGAGCATAGTCAAGCTTAATGCGTTGCTTAGAGGGTAAATACTCTTATTACTGTACTCATCTAGAAATCATTATTGAGACAATAATGAAGATATTTCACAGGGCCGCTGACGGTGGCTAATAGCGTTCACTGTGCCAGGAGGGGATGTGGGTGTAAATTGCTGCATAACCAGTTCACTGGACACACGTCACTGAACTCTTAATTTATGGAATAGGAGTTATAGGATCTCTGTGTGCACGCTGCATGCATAATCGGTTAGCACTGGCATCAGCAGAAGTTGTGTGAATGTTTACAGAGAGCGTGATGTAGGGCATCCTGTATTTACTCGCTTTAAAATTCATATTCAGTGTCTATCAAGGCACATGGCTGTCATCTGTAATGCATCTTTGCATCTACATAGCTGTGCGTCTGAGTGAGCGCATGTCTGGACATGCCACTGTGTGTGTGTGTGTTAGTACACACAGTGTGATTGTGTTATCTGAAGTATTCATGATTGATTTGTCTCACTAGATGGAGAGGAGGAAAGTAAGTGCTGGAGTTGACTAGGGCTATTGAGAAACACAGGCTGTGTGTGTTTGTTTGTGTGTGTGTGTTTTAGAGTGACTTTTAAGAGATCCTTTCGACATGCCACGACTTGTTCTCATGTGCAGACATCATGCTTTAATGTGTTCTGCTTTACAAATTTGCGTTAAAAGATATGTGTTATGATGTGTTACTCTTATTTATTGCATTTTTGAAGTGTCAGTATGTGTTTGTTAGGCAAGGCACGTTCACTTTTATATCACAGGCATTCCCAAACTTTTTTTGTCAGCCCAGTAGAAAATATTTTCTTGAAGTACACCTTATATGTTAATAGATATGTTAAATTAATATTTCAGTAATTTAATGACATATTCGCATGTTCACAGTTCTCTGATGTCTGTTAATGGTCACGTGACATGCAAGTAAATTCACAATGTCAACCTTTTTAGTAAGTGTTTAATTTTGACTTTGTAGCTGGAATTAAGTTGAACTTCTTTTTAGTTGTGGTAGTGTCACATTATATTCGCAGTGGTGTCAAAAAGCATCAAAGTTTTTATCTAACAAATGTATTGTTATTATTTGAAGTTAATTATAATAATTTGTATTTTATGCGTACAGTACTGATATTTATGCCTTAATTTGACTAACCGTTATTTAATTTAATCACAACCATTAATTTGATAATCACACTAAGTGCCATCAATATTATTGTGCAGCCCTTTTTTTTATTTAAATTTAAATTTTATTATATAGATGATAATTAGCTCTTCATCAACATTGATTTTGTATATAAAAAAAAAAAAAAAAAAAAAAAAAAAAATATAAGGATGCAGTGCATCAGTTGAACGCAGCACAGTTTTCTTTCAGTAGATGCATAGCTAAGCATTCTTAAGGACATGAAGTCACTTCACAATTTAATTTATTTTCCTAATAAAGACCTTTTACTGTGCAAAATTCATGAATGCATGATATTCATCATCATTTATCAAAAAACAATATTAGCCAATACTATCAAGCCACTTGACCAGTCAAATTCTAATGGATAAAATCCATTCAGCCTGTCAGACTGCAGCTTGTGATTTTGAGTAGTTCCTGCCATTTTTATGTTCAGTACCCATCAGGTGGTCTGTAGTCTGAGGCAGAGTCTAGCAGTCAGATGTCCACCTGGGAGATGAAGAGCTGTATAATACAGTCTGAATCAGTGTGTCACTGAATCACAGCATGGTCAGTTTAAATGTGTTATGCAGGGAATCCTTTAAAAAGGGGTCATATGACGTTGCTAAAAAGAACATTTGTTTTGTGTATTTGGTGTAATGCAATGTGTTTATGCAGTTTAAGGTTAAAAAAACACATTATTTTCCATATAATGTACATTATTGTTTCTCCTCTATGCCCCGCCTTTCTGAAACGCGTCGATTTTTACAAAGCTCATCGGTCTGAAAAAGTGAGGTATACGCTGATTGGCCAGCTATCCAGTGCGTTGTGATTGGCCGAATGCCTCAAGCGTGTGACGGAAATGTTACGCCTCTTAACATACTGTGATGCCGTCTCCCAGCAGGACGAGACAAAACCAATGAAACCCATTACAAATGAGGCATTTGTTGCATCCAGTGGAGACATAATTACTGATTATAATGACTTGTACTGTCTTTTTACGCGTTGCGTTGCATATCGCGCTGCGTAAACATAAAACCACGTCTGCATTTGTGATCGGAGAAACCACAAACAACAAGCCTACTCTACACTGTGCTGTAAATACAACTTAACCACTGATTTCTAGTGTCCTCTTTTGGAAGACCCAACAAAGTAGTTTAGCTTTCACAACGAAACACACAGCGTCTTCACAACGTGGCAGTGGCGGCAACAATACTACAGCAAGAATTAAAGTTACCCCTTCTTTTTTTGCGTGAACATTTGGGCGGCGTTATGCAAATCTTCCCACATCGTGACATAGACATGTGGGGGCGTGTTAGAACGAGCTGTTTTAGGTAGGTGTGGTTGACTCTTAACTTTTATAAAGAATATCTCTTTGGATTTGAGACTTTAGTCTTTGCAACTTTACAGATCTTCTTTATGCACCAAGAGCTTGTAACACCCCTTTAAAACCAACAATGTCTCAACAATGAATGCTTTACTCAAAATTGACCTGAATAATAATCTATGTTAGCATTGGAAAAAATTACACTACTACTGTTTAAAAGTTTTTATTTTTTAAAGAAGTCACTTATGTTTTCTATAGCTGCAATTATTTAATCAAAAATACAGTAATAATATATAATATTACTGTACTATTGTAGTAATATTACTACTATAAATCTATTATATAAACTTATTTAAAAAATGTTATGAAATAACTATCATCAATGTTGAAAACAATTGTGCTGCTTAATGTTTTTGTGAAAAAAACTATGCTACATTTTTAGGATTCCTTGATGAATAGAAAATTCAAAGGAACAATTTTTATTTGAAATATTATAAATGTTTTAGCTGTCACTTTTGGTCAATATATTGTGTTTTCAATGAAAGCATGATTTCAAACTGTCCCTGCATTTTTGAACAATAGTGTACATACCTTTAAATATTATTATTGTTGTTGTTATTATTATATAATAATGTAATATAATTATATAATAATTGTTATTTATGAGTCACAGTTTTACTATGTTAAAAAGTAAACCGGCCAGCACTAAGTAGCACTTTAGGCAATCATATAAATCTTTCTTTGCTCATCTCATCTAAGTGTCATTAGAGACAGGAATTTACTTGTTAATATGATTAAACCCATTCTAGCCACAGCGTTGCATGATGGTGTTTAAAATGAGTGCTATTCAGATAGTGTCCAAACATGTGCAGTATGAATCAGCAAATGCATGCTAAATAATTAAACACAATCAGACATTAACATTATATTTGAAATGAAGGTGTGTCAGAAAGCCAAAGTCTGACAGGTATAGTCACTATCTCCTTAACTTCCTGTTTCTCTCTCTTTCTGTAGAAGCTTGAGGCTAAATACCTCATCAAGCTTAACATCAGCAAAAACAATGAAGGTAAATATGTTTGTGTGTGCGTGTGTGCTCGTGATCCTCTTACCTGGCCTGCGTCAACAACTATATGTGCTAATGACAAGAGATTGACAAATGGATTGAAGTCCTCTACAGTGCATATTCTGTCTTTCTGTCCTGTACTTTAGGGAAGTACCACTGTCCTGTGCTCTACACAGTGTTCACAAACAACTCCCACATCGTTGCTAACAAAGTCACAGGAAATGTTTTCTCTTATGAGGTAAAACACACTACATCCCAAATGTTTCAAGGGCCTTCTTATGTGGGACCATTTTTTTTCTCCCTGAAGGCCACATAACGTTATTCAAGGTTTCTTGTGATAATTCAGTTTTTCATTACTTTTTTTTTTTTTTAAATACCCATTTTATGTTTAAAAATAAACATTCTGTATTTGTTACTAAAGTAGTAGTACCCCAAAAATATAAATGTTCATTTATTAAAAGTACTTATAAAAAAATATGATAAAAAAAAATATTTATAAAAGTATATTTAGTTGCATAAATAAAATATAAATTCATTAATTAAATGTAAAATATATATATCTATTTTATTTATACATTTAAATGAATTTATCCACCCTCCTGTTGGATTTTTGTCTTCTTCCATGGAGCACAAAGGCATATATATATATTTTAAGTTTATGTTGCTATTTTCTATTCAAAGAAAACGGTTGAAGGTTGAACTCTAAAATTGAACCATAATAGTAGTCCATATGACTCATGCACTATATTGCAAGCCTTCTGGATACATATAATGATTTTTGAATTATACATTTTTGCTGTTCAATTTCCATGCATGGTGGAAAATGTAGGTCTACGCTACACTAAAGAGCAAGAAAAATCCGGTTGTTCATGCCCCCTTTAATATCATGCTGACGTCAATAATTTATTATTGATGTGTTAACCTTCTTTAAACTGACGTGAACATGAATAGTCAATATTCTGTGGATGTGTGTGTTGTTTAGGCGGTGGAACAGCTCAACATCAAGACAAAGAGTTATAAAGACCTGTTGACAGATGAACCATTCACTCGCCAGGATCTCATCACACTACAGGTGACAGGCACAGACAGTGTGCGTTTATGACTGTTGAGTATGATTAAGTGAGGGTGCTGTTATGTCAGCATGGCTGTGATTTCATACAGGTTTTCTGTACACAAGAAGTTAGAATCAAGCAGCAGGTTTCAGACAACAGTTGGCCAGTTAGTTTGAAGTTTGTATATGGTTGTTGTGTATCAAAACCTGTACTTTTTGTGTGATTAGAGTGTTATGAAATGGCAGGTTTAATGTCTGTTCACAGTGATTACAGCTGTCGAGAGAGAGAGACAGACAGTCAGTCAGGCTGATTCTGATGATTGACTGACAGTCAGAGGGGGATCAGTCATTTGCATGCCACAATAATAAATATCTTTTCAGCTTTTTATAGCATTTATTCATATTTTGAATTAGAATTTATATTTTCAGTTTTCATTTTAATTTAAATTGTATGAGCTTTAGTCATTTGTTTTTTTATATATTTATATAGTTTTTAAACATATTTTAAAAATAATTTAATACTTATACTTATTTCAGTTAGTTGCCAAATCAACATTTTTAATTGCACTTAAAGTTTTTTTTTTTGTGTGTTTTTTTTTTGTTTTATTTTATTTTATTTTAGTCACCACAAACAATTTTTAATAGTATCTGTTTTAGTTAACTATTACAACACTGATCCCACAGTCATTTCATCAGGATAAATGTTAAAATGCTCACTGTTTCAAAAGAGCCACATTGTTAACATATGATTTGTATCTTTAAATTAATATTTGAAACCCTTTTCATGACTAATGTCCCCATAAAGCCTGTAAACCTGGTAACAAGGATACCAAAAACTAGACAGAAAAATTCACTTGTAGCTTCTAGCATCTGAACACTAATGGATGTTTGGAGGGATTTAAAGCTGAAATAACGTTTTGGTAAGGTAAAGTTAATATAAACCCTTTAACAAAAATAATACAAACTTGCACAACTGTGCATTGAAACGTATATAACTGCAAACAAGTCCGTCATTATATGAAAATAAAAATCAAGGCTAAGTTGTTGTCTGTGGTAATCGACAGCATGCCATCCACCACAGAGCTTCATCCTTGAAGATACCTTTAAAACCTTCACATTGGGAATCACTCGTTGAGGAACTGCACAGTTTATGAATCAAACACAGCAGCGTGTTTATGAATCGATGGGATTAAACAGTACAGCAGCATGTGGCGACTGTCTAAAGTTGTGTTAAGCCTCGCTGTAAATCCATCTGAGTAATAAAAGATCTTATGTAACCAGGGTCAAATTTCTATATACAAATCTATGCATGGCACTTGGATCTGTGTAGTAGGTCATGTACACTACTGTTCAAAAAATGTTCTTATAAAAAAATCTTATAAAATGTGTAATGTTTTAAATTTCAAACAAATCAAATCAAAGAATCCTGAAAAAAATGATCACAATTGACACAAAAATATTAAGCAGCACAAGTTTTCAGCTGTTTTATTCACAAATGTTTCTTGAGCATCAAATCAGCATATCTGAATGATTTCTGGAGGATCATGTGACACTGAAGAGTGATGACTGACTGATGAAAATCCAGTTTTGCCATCAGGAATGAATTGCATTTCAAATATATTGAAATTGCAATAATATTACACATTATTGCTCTTTTTCCTGTATTTTTATTTAATTGCACTTTGGTGAGCCTAAAAAAAAAACATTTAAAATATCTTATAGACCCTAAACTTTTGAAGGGTAGTGTTGAGGTATGTTTGCATTTCCTGTGCATTTTTATGCAATAATATGGGAATACAGAATCTGTTGTTAAATGTATAATATGACAGCCTTTATGTAAGTACAGAAGCCTATGGTATGTCTTCCTTCAGACAAGGAAACGTGGGTATGTGTGAAAGACACTGTAAGCTGAATCAGTGCTTTCTGTGTGTGTGTGCATGTGACCTGCAGTGTCCTTATTCATAGAAAGCAAGCAAAGCCATGCTGTCCTGGCATGGTTTATTTTGGGTCAGGGAGAGAGTTGATGGGAGTTATGGGGGGTGCTTGGAGAAATAGAAATGGACTTGGAGTTATTTTCGGGTGAGATTAGGCCGTATGGCTCAGAGTGTCTATCCCTGGAGCTCGAGGAAGGGCAAGTCGGGGAGGTGACGGGCGGCAGGGTTTCCAGAGTCCAGACTCACACCAAGGTTATTCTGGGTGCCATGTTGGGTGGGAAAGCTGGGGGAGTTTTAAAAGGATTGATGGGGGAATGTTTGAAAAGAGAGCTGGTTGAGTGGGAGTTTAGCTGAAATAGCAGGACTGAAACGGGCTGTGGTACAGTTTCACTGTCTGATTTATTTGGAACGGATACTACGGTGGGTCACTCAAAGTGTGGAGGAGAGAGAGAGCGAGAGATGAGAAGGTCCTGAACTCTTTTGTTTGCGTGTGAGTGTATTGCAGGAGGCGAGCCCTCAAACTGATAAAACTCTGCCAAAACAAATTCATTAGAGAGTGTTTTCTTGTCTTTCTATTTAGGAAAAATATGATATGAGCTGTTTTATAACAGTCCTGTGATGAGTACATATGAGACCCTGGACCACAAAACTAGTCATAAGGGTCAATTTTTCGAAATTGGGAAGCTGAATAAATAGGCTTTCCATTGATGCATGGTTTGTTATGATAGGACAATATTTGGCTGAGATACAACTATTTGAAAATCTGGAATCTGAGGGTGCAAAAAAAAATCTAAATATTGAGAAAATCGCCTTTAAAGTTGTCCAAATGAAGTTCTTAGCAATGCAGATTAATAATCAAAAATTAAGTTTTAATATATTTACAGTAGGAAATTTACAAAATATCTTCATGGAACATGATCTTTAATTAATATCCTAATGATTTTTGGCATAAAAGAAAAATCAATAATTTTAACCCATACAATGTATTTTTGGCTATTGCTACAAATATACCCCAGCAACTTAAGACTGGTTTTGTGCTCCAGGGTCACATATTTGATTTGTTTTTACATAATGATCCCTACAGAGTTTGTCAGCAAATCTGGGGTTGTCATATAGCATCTCATTTTGTCCTTTTATATCACAGGATCCCACAAATCTGGATAAATTCAATGTCTCCAACTTCTTCCATGTGAAAAACAATATGAAAGTCCTCGACCCTGGTGAGTTCAGTGTTTTCAGTGCAGGACAAAGAGTTCAGTTCGTTTCAGCAAAGGTCTCGCTATTTTGGGAAGAGCATACTACTCTTACTTAAAATGTGATTACAGTATGTGTACATTTTGTGTGCAGCAGTGTCTTATTGTTAACTACAATTATGAAAAATAATTTGTGTTAATTTAAATAAATCTGAAATAAAATATAATTATTAAATGAAAAACCTAAATGAAAATTTGAACTGTTGACTTGAGATCTAATTGAAAGTAAATACACTGAAGTGCTAAAATGACTAACACTAAAACTGAAATAAAATAAATGAAAGCCGAATAAAAATATGTAAAAACTAACACTAATAAAAAATGACAAAAGTACATAACAAAATTACTTAAACTTAAATTAATTAAATGTTAAAATGGTTTTAACAACTTAAAAACAGTCAGCAAATCTGGGGTTGTCATATAGCATCTCATTTTGTCCTTTTATATCACAGGATCCCACAAATCTGGATAAATTCAATGTCTCCAACTTCTTCCATGTGAAAAACAATATGAAAGTCCTCGACCCTGGTGAGTTCAGTGTTTTCAGTGCAGGACAAAGAGTTCAGTTCGTTTCAGCAAAGGTCTCGCTATTTTGGGAAGAGCATACTACTCTTACTTAAAATGTGATTACAGTATGTGTACATTTTGTGTGCAGCAGTGTCTTATTGTTAACTACAATTATGAAAAATAATTTGTGTTAATTTAAATAAATCTGAAATAAAATATAATTATTAAATGAAAAACCTAAATGAAAATTTGAACTGTTGACTTGAGATCTAATTGAAAGTAAATACACTGAAGTGCTAAAATGACTAACACTAAAACTGAAATAAAATAAATGAAAGCCGAATAAAAATATGTAAAAACTAACACTAATAAAAAATTACAAAAGTACATAACAAAATTACTTAAACTTAAATTAATTAAATGTTAAAATGGTTTTAACAACTTAAAAACTAAATTAATATATTACAATAAATAAAGCTAATTCTAAAATATTCTAAAACAATTATAAAATACTATATACTGTAATAGTTTTATTAGTAAATAAATAATACTAAAATTAACACTAATGTGTGGTTTACAACAGAGCACACTGTGTTGCACAATGCAACAGATTGCAAAAATCGTTAAAAAAAAGTTCTAAAAGAGTGATTCATCAATTGGACTTTAGTAGTAATGTATTTTTCTAGGAACAATTTAATTTTTTAATTGTTTATTAAATTTATTTGGTAGTATGGATTGAATGTAATCGTTAGAAGACAGATTCTAAAAGAGTGATTCATCAATTGGACTTTAGTAGTAATGTATTTTTCTAGGAACAATTTAATTTAATTGTTTATTAAATTTATTTGGTAGTATGGATTGAATGTAATCGTTAGAAGACAGTTTGTTTCTGTTCAGCACTTTGGCCAGCTTTGCTGAGATAAATGTGCTATATAAATAAACTTTACTTACTAATGTAAGCTCTGACTACAAGGCTTTTGGCTCCTATTTTCCCATCATGCCCTGCCTGTCAGTCAATTACACTTTACCTGTGAGTTGGATCATTTAGCTCCAGGCTCAGGTGTGCTATTTTCACATTACGGTCTCCATTCCTTACATTTTATTATGTAGCCATATTACTCGCATTAGCCCATCTGTGATGATTTTAGGAAATTAACTGGTTAACGAAGTAGAGCTCTACACAGTCCGCTGAGGACTCACAGTGCATAATGAATTAATGAAAGAAGTGTGTTTGCCAAATGTTGTGAATTCAGTGGAAGAAGGTCTGAACATGGGTGGGCAAGGTCTGAGGGTGCAGTTGCTGTACTGTATTAAAGCTTTAATCTGGATAAAACCGTATATTAAAATCTAACATAAGCAGTAGCATTTGCAAATAACAGCGTATCTAAAACTGAGACAACAACAAACAAAAAACATAGGCCTACCATTAAAAGCCATGCTTGCACAAGTTCTGTATGATCCTCTTCAATAATATCCTCTGCTTCTCAATCGGGCTCAAACTGATAAGTGATATTAACGACGCCGTTGTTTACAATACAACCAGAGCACATGCCACTGAGGTGAGGGGCGGGACGCTCAGACGCGCACTAGAGGCGGTTTAGCCAATCACAACAAATTGGGCTAGCTAACCAATCAGAGCCCATCGCCTATTTCTGAGGGAGGGGCTTCATAAAAGAAGGAAATGATCAGCGCTTTTCTCAGAGAAGGGACAGAGCGGTGTGGAATAAAGGTAAATAATGTGTTTTTAAAAAAAAACGAAGCATTAACACGTGTTAGACTGCACTCCATAAACACAATCAAGCCTAGAAAAAAAACGGTGAACCACCCCTTTAAGTGTCACATGGTCCTTCATAAATCATTCTAATATGCTGATTTGCTGCTCAACTTTTCTTATTATCAGTGTTGAAAGTGGTTGTGCTGCTTAATATGTTTGTGGAAACCATGATTTTTTTTATTTTTGAGAAATTACTTATTGCTCTTTTGTTGGTTTTGATTGCTTCTATTGTCCTCATTTGTCGCTTTGGAGAAAAGCGTCTGCCAAATGACTAAATGTAAATGGAATAGAAAATTCAAAATAACAGCATTTTAACATATACGTCATATGCAAGGTAACCAAGTTTTTGTGACTGTTGTATTATATTGTGAAGATGTCACATTTATGAGCTCCATTTTTCTCCCCTACAGATGAGGAGAAAGCCAAGCAGGACCCATCATACCATCTGAAAAGCACAAACCTGGAGACACGAGAAACGCTAGCAGAGCTCTACAGAGACTATAAAGGAGATGAGCTGTTGGCCTCCACTATGAAAGAGCCAGAAGCCAAAAAAACAGACAAGCTCAATGCTGTGAGTGTTTTAAGATATTGCCTTTCTAGCTGTGGTATGTGGCAGAGTCTTCATTGATTCATTTCTCTTTTCTGTCTGTCGTCGTTTTGAAGTGGTTATATATCATGAGAAACACAGACTTAAATACTTTTTTGAACTGGTTGTGCTTCACAATCTAGATTTGAAATTGGATGTCAAATGGTGACTCCACAGTATCAAAATGATTTATCATACAGAACAAAATGAAAATGTTATCCACTCATATCAAAACTAACTTGTATATAGAAGTCTTAACAGTAGCAAAAACAACACGTTTAATTCTAAAAGGTGGACATAACCAAAACTGAATTTAATGTAAATTATAGCTGTTTTTGGTTCAGGAAATCTTGATTAATACTTGTAGTCAGCAAGGATGTATTAAATTGATCAAAAATGACAGTAAAGATATTTGTTACAGAAGATTTCTATTTAAAAATGCTGTTCTTTTTGAACGTTGTATTTTCTAAGAATCATAAAAAAACATTGTTTCCACAAAAATATTAAGCAGCACAACCGTTTTCAACATTAACAATCATAAGAAATGTTTCTTGAGCTGCAAATCAGTATATTAGAATGATAGAAGACTGTAATGATGCTAAAAATTCAGCTTTGCTATCACAGAAATAAATTCAGTTCTAAACTATATGAAATTAGAAAAGATATATTTTAAATTGTAATAATATTTTAAAGTACACCTATTTTTACTCTATTTTTGATCACAGAAATGGATCCTTTGTGAGTGTAAGACATAAAAAACATTAAAAGCCTTACAAACCTCAGAGCTTCAGTAGTGTAATAATGGGTGCTAATGGGGTCTCCTGCCAGGTGTTTGAGGCCAGATAAAGCAGTTCTGTTCAGTGCTGTTTGGGTCACAGTGAAGTATCTTGCTGTGTCTGTATGTCGAAGTGTCTGTGCATTATGAGGTGATTTGCCTCTCGACTCTACCACCATCACACAGCAACTGGAGCAGAAGAAAACGCCTCGCAGGGTCCTCAATTGACCACATACACTCACAGCAAGAATCACAATTTCTTCTGAAAGTCACGTAAATTTTTTAGCATTTTTGTTTTAATGATCTAAAATTAACACCAATCACTCACTTCCTGGGAAACGACTCCAGATAGATACCTGGTATCTAAACCATGAGAGTTTTTTTTTTCCGTACCTACTCTGCAATGGTTTTAAGTGCATCTCTGGCCGTGTCTCAAGTCTTCTTTTAGCCCAGGATGAAGTGTGTCTGCCCCCGTGCTTTCAGCTATATTAGCTTTGCTTGCTCAGCCTATTCACAGTGCAGGCATTGAATTGCCTCGACTTTTAGCATGAATGCCAGTCTATTTCAGCCCTAGTTGTGCTGGATTGGCATTCTGACGCTGAAATAGACTGGCTTCCAGGCCCACTCTCCTACTGAATTAGCTTTGCTATTTCTACACCATACTAAGATAACTATAATATCCCAATGATAACTATGTCCATTTTAAGCCCAACATTTAAGCAAAATAAATAATTAAATAACCATTTTTAATAGTGATAGATTTAAATTCTAATTTTAAGTTGACAAAAATACATTGCACATTGTGTATTATTTATGTTACAGAAAGAAATACCTTAATTTGACTTATGTATTCAAAATAAATAATAATCAAATTCAAATACAAGCATAAGAGACATGTTGAGCATAAGAGAAAAAGAAACATGAAATATTCTTACCGGCCCTGAACCTTTGAATGGTTGTTTAGTTTATTACTTTAGATTAATTCAAATGGTAAATAAAAGCCTGTTTCGTTCACTATTTGTTTAAGATCAGCAAGTCAGCTTGGAACACAGATCTGTTGAGAAGAAACATCTGCACACAGACACATCCAAACACACCTGAATTGTCCCACAGGAATCAATAAAACCTATCCACCTATCTGTTTGTCTTCACAATGAATGGGTGATCAAACACTATTATTAAGTGTGATAGACACGTTAGGGGGTGTTTGAGTGATGGCATGCATGTGAAGATCATTTAGTTGTTTTAGATGTGGGTGTTCGAGCTTATTTTGTCTTATCTGGAGAGTCTTATCTGTAAACCGTGTCTGTCTCTCTTCCTCCAGGCTCACTATTCCACTGGAAGAGTGTCTGCCTCCTTCACATCTACAGCTATGGCTCCAGCCACCACCCATGAAGCAGGTAATGGAGTTCTAAATGAAATGGTTCCCTGCTTACTCATACCAAACAAATCAGTCAACTGACAGTTTTAGTCAGCTCTTGCCACTTTTGTGTGAAATATGCATCAGACTTCTCTAAGTTACTCTCATATTTGAGCACACTACCGATTCTGATTGGCTTAATTGAAGGAAGAGTTC
The DNA here is from genome assembly GCF_001515645.1 of Sinocyclocheilus grahami. Taxonomy (NCBI): domain Eukaryota; kingdom Metazoa; phylum Chordata; class Actinopteri; order Cypriniformes; family Cyprinidae; genus Sinocyclocheilus; species Sinocyclocheilus grahami. The sequence goes on along the minus strand of NW_015505440.1, from coordinate 270,674 downwards.
ACCCAAAACGGAATATTTGCTGAATATTTACACACGCTTAGGCCATCCAAGATGTAGATTTGGAGAAATTTAGCATTACGTCACTTGCTCACCAATGCATCCTCTGCAGTGAATGGGTGCCGTCAGAATGAAAGTCCGAACAGCTGATAAAAACATCACTGTAATCTCCAGTCCATCAGTTAACATCTTGTGAAGTCAAAAGCTGCTTGTTTGTAAGAAACAAATCAATCATTAAGACGTTTTAAGGCGAGTACATTTTAAGCAAATTAGCATTTTTGGGTAAACCATTCCTTTACTGCCTACATATCTTGAATGCACTTAGTTGCTTTGGGTTAATGCATCTGCCAAATGTGCATATGTAAATGTCACCATGACTGCTGATGCACACAACAAATTACACCATTTCCCTTTTTGTTTATGCTGGGAAGAAGTTGCATGCATTTCATAACATTGCATCATTGCAGTACCTGAAACTCCTGGCAAGTATTAGAGCTGGTTCATATTTTATTCTCATTTAGAGTGAATCTGGCTTCAGTATACCTCAGGAAACCATCTGGCAGCTGTCAAATCGGTCTCTCATATCTGTTCATTCTCTTTCAGACTAGTACGAGTCTGTTATGATACAAAAATGTTGTCAATACTGTCCACAGCAGTCATTCATAAATGTAAAGAATGAAAATATTTATTTTGTGTTTTCAGATGCTATTTCCGACGATGCCGTTCGCTACCAGTATGTTAAGAAGAAAGGCTATGTCCGCCTGCAAACAAACAAAGGAGACCTGAATGTGGAGTTGCACTGTGATAAGGTAACGTGAACACTAGCACAAACCTCAGTTGTTCTATTCTGTTTTGTGTAACATTTCTTGTCATCATGTGGGCTCATTATCTAAATGTGATTTTTCTGGCTCTGTTTGACACCTTGTTTGCTGTCACAGTGTCAAGGCCAGATCTGACTGTGGTCCATATTTGGACACTTAAGTCATGCTTTAATTGCATTAGATACAAAACATAGAGCTTTTCTCAAAAGTGACTCAATTTTTTAACCAGCTGGTCTTAAGGTCATGTTTTTGGATATATGAAATCAAGTTTACATAGGTGTTCAAGCAGATTAATAATATATCAACAGTAAACATGTTTCACTGTCAAGGCCAGATCTGACTGTGGTCCATATTTGGACACTTAAGTCATGCTTTCATTGCATTAGATACAAAACATAGAGCTTTTCTCAAAAGTGACTCAAAATTTTTTAACCAGCTGGTCTTAAGGTCATGTTTTTGGATATATGAAATCAAGTTTACATAGGTGTTCAAGCAGATTAATAATATATCAACAGTAAACATGTTTCACAAAGTTTGACGACTGGTAGATATTTTCATTTATTTATGTTTGGGATTAGTAAGATTGTTTTACAGACATTAATACTCACCAAGGATGCATTAAATTGATCAAAAGTGACAGTAAAAGCATTTATAATGTTACAAAAGATTTCTATTTTAAGTCAATGCTGTTCTTTTGAGCTTTCTATTCATCAAAGAATCCTGAAATAATGCATCACAGTTTCCACAAAAATATTAAGTGGCATAAATGTTATTAATAAGGAATGGTAGCAGCAAATCGGTATGATTTGAGTAATGACAGCTAAAAAAAATTCAGATTTGCCATCACAGGAATAAATTACATTTTAAAATATATTTAAGTAGAAAATCATTATTTTAAATTTAAATAATATTTCACAATATTACTGTTTTTACTATATTTTGATCAAATAAATCTAGCCTTGGTAAGCAGAAGACGCTTTAACATTAAAAACTATTAACATCGACTCTTATGTTTGAATGGTAATTTGTTTATTTCATATTTTAAAATCTAACAAATTTGTTTGTTTGAAAAGTGTGCTTGTGCTATATTTCTTTAAAATAAATGGTACTTGTTTGATATTTTATGTAGTTAAATTTTGTAAATACATTTTTAATTGTGGTTTAAAGGTATGATCAAATTAGCAGAAATCCTGCAAAAAATGTCCATTGCTCATTGTCAATATTGTAGTTATGCAAAAAGCACTTCTCACACAGAGGTCACTTTCAAACAAAGCAGCTTTCTGTTGGTCAAAGCAGTGAATTCACATACGGTACATATACAATTCAATTCCAATTCACACTAGCTTATAAAAACACAGACCTGCTCAGATATTTCTGGAGTGAGCAGAGACGTGGTAGAGGTGTGTATGTTTAATGTCCTTGCTCTCTCTGTGTGTGTGTGTGTGTGTGTGAGAGAGGAGTGGCCTAAAAGGGTGTCTTGTCTGTGCATAATGTATAATTCCTGTGTTCAGAGTGCTCAATCTCACTGACACACTGCAACTGCTGACCTACATTGATTGACTCACTCTATTTTCTTTATTTCTTGTTTTTACGTCGTCGTGTTTTTCTTACTCTGCTCTGTTATAGTTGCCTGTTAGTTTTTGCTGTTAATGTCAGATTCTTTCTCTTTGTGTTTTTTTTCTGTGTTTTCTCTCTTCTCATTTCTTTTCCTTGATGTGCTCTGTATCCCACTGAGCTTGTAAAATCATCCCTGCCATAAAACACTTCCTCGGAAAAATTGTGTTCGTTCTGGCCTTGCGCTGGCAGTAAAACTTACCCATAGTTCTCTCTTCTCAGCTGAGCAGATACAGGGTCCCTGTTCTTATTTATGTGAGAGCGTGTGCCAGGCTCTCACTCCTGGGTCAAAGCTGCACATAAATCCCTTTATATCTATCATTTAGTGTTTCACTTTAACACAGTGCAGGGAAATTGGTGAGCTTTGTCTTTACTGACTTTTATTACTGTTTTTACTATATTTTGATCAAATAAATCTAGCCTTGGTAAGCAGAAGACGCTTTAACATTAAAAACTATTAACATCGACTCTTATGTTTGAATGGTAATTTGTTTATTTCATATTTTAAAATCTAACAAATTTGTTTGTTTGAAAAGTGTGCTTGTGCTATATTTCTTTAAAATAAATGGTACTTGTTTGATATTTTATGTAGTTAAATTTTGTAAATACATTTTTAATTGTGGTTTAAAGGTATGATCAAATTAGCAGAAATCCTGCAAAAAATGTCCATTGCTCATTGTCAATATTGTAGTTATGCAAAAAGCACTTCTCACACAGAGGTCACTTTCAAACAAAGCAGCTTTCTGTTGGTCAAAGCAGTGAATTCACATACGGTACATATACAATTCAATTCCAATTCACACTAGCTTATAAAAACACAGACCTGCTCAGATATTTCTGGAGTGAGCAGAGACGTGGTAGAGGTGTGTATGTTTAATGTCCTTGCTCTCTCTGTGTGTGTGTGTGTGTGTGTGTGTGTGTGTGTGTGAGAGAGGAGTGGCCTAAAAGGGTGTCTTGTCTGTGCATAATGTATAATTCCTGTGTTCAGAGTGCTCAATCTCACTGACACACTGCAACTGCTGACCTACATTGATTGACTCACTCTATTTTCTTTATTTCTTGTTTTTACGTCGTCGTGTTTTTCTTACTCTGCTCTGTTATAGTTGCCTGTTAGTTTTTGCTGTTAATGTCAGATTCTTTCTCTTTGTGTTTTTTTTCTAATGTGTTTTCTCTCTTCTCATTTCTTTTCCTTGATGTGCTCTGTATCCCACTGAGCTTGTAAAATCATCCCTGCCATAAAACACTTCCTCTGAAAAATTGTTCGTTCTGGCCTTGCGCTGGCAGTAAAACTTACCCATAGTTCTCTCTTCTCAGCTGAGCAGATGCAGGGTCCCTGTTCTTATTTATGTGAGAGCGTGTGCCAGGCTCTCACTCCTGGGTCAAAGCTGCACATAAATCCCTTTATATCTATCATTTAGTGTTTCACTTTAACACAGTGCAGGGAAATTGGTGAGCTTTGTCTTTACTGACTTTTTAATCACATGCATAAGATTCCATATCATTTGTTGTGTTTTAGCACTATTTTGTCACTTTCATGAACAACTTGGCTCAGTCTTTAATTGATGCAGTGCACAAAAGCAGCAGACGCCCTTTACAAGGCCACAGGATAAAAGACTTCATTTGGTTAGAAAATTCATTGAATTTTAGAATTAAAGCTTAGGGAACATATTGTGAAAGCCGAAGTATTTTGTCCTGTTTCACGTTTGCAGAGACGGCTATAAAATGCATCCTCTAGTAGTGCGTGTGTGCGCGTGTGCGCGTACGTGTGTGGGGTGGGGGGGTGGGGTGTCAGTGTGACTTGGGAAGGTAAACACTGCCTAATGGACACAGAAACAGTATTTCATGCTCTTCATAGTCCTAGTAACTAGGTGCTATTTTTGTGTCTTTTCATTGGCTGTGTGTTGTCAAATCAGGATAAAGAGGAGAGGTCACATTGATAAGAAAATTACCCTCTGCCTTTTTTCCCCTCTCCTTTCCTCCACTCCCTCCCTCCTGTGGTTTGCCTGCATTTGTGATGATTCTTTTTGTGGTGCAGTGTTTACATAGTAATAGCTTTTTTTTTTTACTGTAAGGGTAAATCTTATGAAAGGACAAGAAAAATGTCAAGATCATGTTCATATCTCACTGTAGGACAAAATAGAATTATATTTTGCCAAAATAAAATGAAGCCTATTTAGTGTGTTTTGCTTTTCATAACAACTAAGCAAAACATTTTACAGTAATATAGTTAGAAATACAGTAATTACTATGACTTTAAAATGAAACAGACAGTACTTAAATTGTAAAATGCTTATAAAGGCTAGGTAATGTTTTTTATGTATTTATTTATTCAATGTAATAATAAAAATGTATAATTGTTAATAAATAAAAACAATTTCTATATTTATTTCACGTTACTATAATGAAAATAGACTTTTTAGCATTGTAGTTATGAGAATTTTGGGGGAAAATTGCTTAATTATTTTGAAAATGAGGTAAATGCAAAAACTCCTAAATTATTTAATTCTCCTAAAATAGTCTTCTAAAAAAATTTCGTCTTGTCCAGGATTTACAGTTTGCAGCACATGATGGCATCTAGATTGGAATGTCATTGTGGACAGTTATGTAACACTGTCAGGTCTAGATGGAGCAGATGATTGAGATCTTACTTGACAACTTTATTTTTGTAGGTGTTTTGTGTGCTTTTCATGCATGAGTGTGTGACATTGAAATCTGAATGTTTTTTTGTTTAAGTTCTGACATGCTTGACCTCCTCTCGGGGTGACTTATAAAAGTTTAATGTGGAATTTGCTTCTGCATCTCCCAGTAAGGCACACAGTCTTTCCTAAACACAACATCAGTTTATTGGCTCGCAGAGGTTTTTTTGAAGAGAGGGATGTCTGATCGTCATAGAAACGAACACACAAACATTTACAGAGAGGGAGAGGAAGCAACTGCTTTAACTTTCAGTGCTTTGTTTGCTTTGTTTTTTAAAAAAATTATATCTTACATAAACTAGCCTTTCACTTCCTGAATGAACTAGCAGACTCATACATTCAAAGCTGCCAGATGTATTACAAACCTAATTGTTTATTGACCTTTATAGCCCACAGACGGTCCTTTTGGTAGCACACAAGGGCTTTGAGAGAAGGGCTTGTGTATTTGTTAAGTAAAATAATTAAGTAATCATTTGAAGTTATAGTGGACACCGTTGCTGTAATATTCATGAATGATTAAAAGATGCAAGCTGCAGTTTCATTAATGTGAATGCTTTGCAGTCCTTTAATTGGAGACGGGCTTAAATTCCCTTTGGTTGAATCTCATCAAGAAATAGCATGTATTTCACCTCCAATATCTTAAGCAAAAAAAAGGATCATTAAGATTTTTTGCGTTGTGACATTATTTTCATAGTTAAGCTCATTGTCTGTACTATAATAATCATCCTGCATTTAGTGGAGTAAATTCTTCCATGATGTATAAATACTTTTATATGTTTAATAATAAAATAATAATTTATCTTTATTTTTCTTGCATTGTAGTAATGACTTTTTTTTTGTCACAATGAAAATAAAATATCCTAATGATCCTAAATAGTTTTTTCCTCTTATTTTTTGTCATTTCTAATTTATTTGTTTTTACTGTTTTATGACTACATAAATATACACGCACACTAAAATAAATAAATATATATATATATATATATATATATATACACACACACACACACACTAAAATAAATATATATACATATACACACACAATGTGATTTCCGTTAGTGATCATGTGATCTTCGGTTAGGAGATCTTGTGATGCTTTTTAAAGCAAAGTTGGGGTTGATTTCGAGTTCACATACAAACATAAATAGAACAGGCTAATTAAATTTGTCTATTTTAATGTAAGACAACATATTTTTCGTCAGTGATAGAAATATGATTTAAGACGTAGTGTAAACAAGTTTAGTTTGAAAAAGTTTAATAGTAAATAAGACACAATTAGACAATATTTGAACAAAAAAATTATAATAAATATTTATTTGCAACAACTGATGGAGTACTGAATGCTGCACGCACGCGCAGCGCTGTCAAGGTAACATTTGGTCAGTCATTCCCTTCGCCGAGGGAGTTCCAAACGCTTCTACGAGACAGTAATGCCCTGCAACCTTCAAAGAACACACTTCAAGGGCTCTGCCCTTCGAAGGGAGTAGGGCATAGGGATGCTCACTTCTGTTTAGAATTCGCCGCATGTCTCTTGTATCACCGCAGAGGCGCAAACGTGCTCTCTCGTTTCATTCAACTGCAGCTTACCGTCTTGCGTCTCAGTTTTTGATTGTATTGAAAATGAAAGCAGAGGAATTTAGTATTCATACTAGTTAACTATGAATATACAATACATTATCCCTTAAATGTCAACCTTATAGTTTGACCGTTCGTTCGTCTTGGCTCAAAGCCACTTGCTGCGAACTTTTCTTCGTGGAAGCTTTGCGTTAAACAAGCGAGATAACGAAATATTGAATCTAAAAATTTTTGTCCAATTATTTGCCCAGTTAGTTTTGGTATTGAGGTAAAAGTTACCTTGCATTCGCTATATAACAGTGGGTGGTGGTCACGAAGATGACGGAGCAAATTTGATGCGTTTCCCCCTTTTGCAGCGACTTTCTTCTTGCAAGATAAGCAGACAGGGTGACCGTGCTTGATTAAATTGCCTTCAGGACTCTTGTAAAAGCTAAAATACGACCAGACCACCGATTTGGTCCTCTTAGATGGCTGAAAAATCTCCCGAGCGCTGTCACTGCCTTCCGTCATTTCGTCTCATGCAATAAAACAACAACAACACTGCATGCTGCTTCTGCGTCAGACTGATGCTGGCTGGACAGGATTTACCGCGAGTTTTCAAAAGCGCGATAATCAAATACTGTTTTGATGATAATTACATTTTAAACGATAATACTAACCGTCAGCACATTTTATCGTGAAACCGGTAATCGTTCTGTCCCTAGCTGGCTGCTATGCAAGTGTCATCATAATGACAAACAGTTTTTATAAATCACATTTCTTGACATTAAGACTGATATTTGTTTTATTCCTTGCAGGTCCCCAAGGCTGGAGAAAACTTTATTAAACTGTGTAAGAAAGGATATTATGATGGCACAATATTCCACCGCTCTATTAGAAATTTCATGGTAAGCTAATTTTTCATAAAATTACATTTTATTCATTATATTGTTGTAAGTGAAGTAGTTTAGATATTAGATTTTTATTTTAATTTACATTTTTTGGTCAGGCTTGACACTTTCCATGATTTGGCCATTTAAAGCCATAGAATTACCTTCTCTTTTTTATCTTGGAAAATATGTGGCATATTTATGTTATTTGTTATTTTCAGATTCAAGGAGGAGACCCTACAGGGACTGGTACAGGTAATCTTCTTACATTTGTTCTGAATCATTTATCATTTTGATCACTGATGTATAACGGTTACAACTTGGACTGACGGTGATGATTATTTGCACAATGTATACATATATGCAATATATTTACAGTGTACAAATTATGCTTTTAAGGTCATTTAGACTTTAAAAGTGCATTAAAATCAAAACAATATAAAGTCCTTGAACATGAAAAGTAATAGAACTTTAGTATCTAAGTCTAGTTTAAGTATATTTCCCCACAAAATTGAATGTTTTCTCATATATCCCACTCTGAGCTTTGAGAGGGCTGTGTGACACAAGCAGGACAGAACCCATCTCTTGTCTCTTATCTTCATGTTTTCTCCCAAAATTCCAAAGTAATTGACACTCGGGGAAAGTGGAACTGAATTACCGGTGCATGTAAAATGCAGTGTGTACTACAGAGACCTGCACATGACGTGGAAAAATAGATTTTTTTTCTAGGGATGCACCGAAATGAAAATTCTTGGCTGAAGCCGAAACCGAACAAAAGGAAACACTGGGCCGAATACCGAACATGGTTTTTCCGAGTTTTTTTCCCCATGTATTTTGCCAATTTTTTTCACCTTTGCATAAATTAAATAGCCAAAATGTGCTTTTTACTGTTTTGTCTTGCTTTTCAAAGAAAAAAAATCTATTTCAAAACAACAATTTAAAATTATTTAACACTGAACATTTTTTACATTTTAGCAGACATTATAGCAACAAAGCACAATTTAACTTAAAATTAATAAGTTGGTAAAATAATATTTTTTGGCTATCAGACCCCCTTCTTGAATCAGGCATGTATTTTTTACTGTAAAATTAAAAGCAGCCATGCTGAGAAGAGACTTCTTTTAAAACATTAGAAAATATTACAGATTCTAATTTGAACACTATGTGTGAATGTTATAATAAATGTATTAACAGAGCTGTTGTAATGATTAGTATCATTATTATTGTCTTATTTTTATTTTTATTTTACAGAACAACAGTAAAATTACAATTAGGGATGCACCGAAATGAAAATTCTTGGCTGAAGCCGAAACCGAACAAAAGGAAACACTGGGCCGAATACCGAACATGGTTTTTCCGAGTTTTTTTCCCCATGTATTTTGCCAATTTTTTTCACCTTTGCATAAATTAAATAGCCAAAATGTGCTTTTTACTGTTTTGTCTTGCTTTTCAAAGAAAAAAAATCTATTTCAAAACAACAATTTAAAATTATTTAACACTGAACATTTTTTACATTTTAGCAGACATTATAGCAACAAAGCACAATTTAACTTAAAATTAATAAGTTGGTAAAATAATATTTTTTGGCTATCAGACCCCCTTCTTGAATCAGGCATGTATTTTTTACTGTAAAATTAAAAGCAGCCATGCTGAGAAGAGACTTCTTTTAAAACATTAGAAAATATTACAGATTCTAATTTGAACACTATGTGTGAATGTTATAATAAATGTATTAACAGAGCTGTTGTAATGATTAGTATCATTATTATTGTCTTATTTTTATTTTTATTTTACAGAACAACAGTAAAATTACAATACTAACATTTATAAATGTTGATGGAGTTCTTGCTTCTCAGCTTTTATTTTGGCGGAAACGAGCAGGAAGATCTCAGCGCTTCTTTTTGTTGACAACAGCAGATTTATAAATGAGTCTCATTATGAATACATCACAAGTATCACATTGTCACATGCATTGTAAAAATTCATAAAAATGCGACTGAGCAACTGACGAGTAACACTGGTTCAGTGCAGATTCTCCTTGCGCTTTGGACTTTGAACCCTGGTTAACAAGTAGATCTGCGGCAAGTTCTTGCAGAGCTGTCAGAATACATGCAATTCGTGCATGTTTTAGAAAACGTAACGTTCTGCAGTTTATTTACTAATTGTTTAAGGCCATTTCGCGATTTCAATCATCATACAGTAAACCAGCAACAATCACCCCTTCCTCTTCTCATCGAAGACATGCGATGCAGTCCTAAACAGTCTTTCGCTGTCGGTGCTTGTAATGATTTTTGCATTTTTCTCTTACAGTTTTAAATGTTTGTTGCATTATAAAGAGTGCGCACCTCTCACTCTACGCTGGTTGCTATTTGATCGCGTCATATCATTGTTCGGTACAATTTATTCTGTCTTTTTGCTTATTTGCTATTTTCGGGCCGAATTTCGGTTGCCGAACATTCGGTGCATCCCTAATTTTTTCAACTTGTTCATTTGTTCCAATGTTCCCATAATTTGTGGCCATGTTTCATGAATTTGTTCCCTTGTTAATTTAAAACTAAGGAATGAATTAGTACAAATTAGCCATGATTGAACTAAAACGAGTAAACAAATATGTCATGGAATTGAATTTGTAATTTGTGGCTACAATATCTTTCATCTTTCCCCTTCCCCATGCTTTACTTTGTCTAACACGTACACGTAGCAAATTTATATATATATATTAAATACAAAGAATAAAAAGGAGATAGAGAGAGCTAGTGTGAGTTTTGTTTTTAATTTTTATAATAAAAAAGCCCAAAAACAAATGGATAGAATAGAAAAAATAAGAGCGAATGTTAGTGTTAGACGGTCAAGTTTTTTTGTATATAAATACAGTATATAAAAAGTATATAGAAATAGAAAAGAGAGTGTTAGTGTTAAGTGTAGATGGAAGAGATAATGTCAGTAATGTCTAATTTGTCAACAAATCACTTGTTGTGTAGACTGACATTTACTGAAAGAAAAAAAGTTAGGCTAACAATGCTTTCTCTTAACAGTTTGATGACCACACAACAGAACACAAAGCCATGTACGGCTTGATTCAAATGTATGTGCTCTCTTACCTCTCTCATTCGGCATGAATCCAAATGTTTCCATGGTCGCAATGTGGCATTTGGCTGCTAACCAATTATTTATTTTGTGAACAACGCTTTGTACTTCACTCGTGTCCTAATATTCACATCATATGCACAAAAATGTGCTTTTTGTTGTACCACCGCAGTGAGGTACTTTACAACATGGTCCTCCTTGGTTGCTCTCTTCAAATTTTGTTTGGAAAACTGTGAGCAATAGTGATATTTAACGTGATCTTTTTCCATGAAAGTGCAAGTAGAGCCTTGTTTTCAATCACATCAAATTAAATATGGCATCTACCCTCACCGAGGTGCAAAATATATTGAATACATGGTTTTAGTTACAAGTCTAAGTCAGTTGGATGACTCATGCACATTTTTGTGATTCTCCTTAAAATTACCAAGGTTTTTCGAATGAAAGCAATTACAGGACGTTTAGCATTTGATTAAAAACAAATGCTCTAACAAATTCTTTTTCATATTCAGTTGGTCAGATGAGCTTGATATTACTTTCTCAGACTTTCCTGAGCTGTCCAGACAATATGACCTCAGCTTTTGTCAGAACATCAGACTGAATGGCTTTTTTGACGCACATTTGCGAGGGATGTTTTCCTGTGGTCATGAGTGTTAAAAGGTGCAGGTCTAACTGAGAAACAGAAAGGGTAAGGAGTTAGTGCACTCTATTTCCATGTATCTAAAATTCAATCCCATAACTGCACCAGCCTCACCTGAGACCTTTGTGTAAAAAGAAGGACTGAAAGCAAGAGGAGAAGGAAGTAGACTGAAAGATTTGTCATGAACAGAGAGTGCATTTTAAAGGGTTTAGTATTAGACTTGAAGGTCTGAAGCAACTTCTATCTTCCAGTCATTCTCACGCGTATATTACCATGCACATTGAAGCGAGGTTTGCTATTGCATTTGACCTAAAATAGATGCAAATAAGAGGGTGAGATTTTGTATCAAATGTGTGCTTTTAGTCACTCGAGTGGGACAGTGTAAATGACTGTTCACGTGTGTTAGGGAAGAGTTTGCAGTGTCCTCAATCCTCAGTGATGCATTTGCATATGCATGTGATTATCTGTCAGAATGGCAACAATTATACAAATCAATTGTCTTAATTATAATTGTACAGTAGTGTAATTAAAGGCACATGCCTTTTATTTAGAGGAATAATTCACACAAAAATGAAAATCATTATTTTGTCATCATTTACTCTTGTAATTTCTGACTTACTTTCATCTATAGAACACAGAAGGAGAATTTTTAAAATAATATGGCAACTTTTTTAATTTATTGGAAGTTAATATGGACTGGGGCTGTTAAGCTTCATACTGACAATAAAAAAAAAAGTAATATGATTGCAATCATGTGATAAACAGATTTTCAAGTCATTCACTTAAAATTCATCCTAGCAATTTGGGAATTAATCTTTTTTTTTTCAGTCGGATCTTCTCAATGAATCTGTTATTATTTAAAAAAAATTACTTGAAATAAAATGGACATTAACTGAAATGAAATTAAATATAAAAGTAACTTAAATTTCTTTTTTCATCTAGTTACCAGAGCAACATTTCTCATTTTCATTTAGTTTAAGTTGAAGTACAAATATAACTAAAATGAACTAAACTAAAACTTTATATAGACATATTGTTTTAAAAAAAATTACAAAATCACACAACAAAATTACTACAACTTGCTAGTTTTTTTAAATTATTTTTATTGAATTTTCTCTGTAATACAAAAATAACAAGGCATTACAACTTGCTAGTTAAAATGAAAACAAAAAGTATAAAAATCAAATCTAATTCAAAATAATAAAAAACTGTAATAGTAATTTAATTTGTACTAAAATAACACTGGATCCAGTTCACAAAACCTGAGTGTCACCTGAATGCAATGAATAACAACTTGAATTTGGGTCTGTTCATATGACTTTCCCAAAAACATTGTAATTGCAGAGGAACAAGCAGTACTTGATTAAAATTTGTGGTTCAGAAACAGGTTTGAAACTTTGAGGGTGAGTAAACGTTGACAGACATTTTTCTGTGAACTACCAACTATAATAACTTGGCTTATTTATTATTATTATTTTGAAGGCTTTGATCATGTGTTCAGCCGTCCTGTTTTCCTCCATTTAGTTGAAAAATAGATAATATTAACCAAATTATCAAAATGTGTTTTGGATGCTGCAACAAGAAGTCATGAGTGTGACAAATCACACAATGTTCCTTTGAAGAGACGCAGCTTTCTGTAATAATGGCCCGCTGTTAGGCTGTGAATGAATGTGCAGTGATTATGATTCTGCAGGATTCATCTACAAAATTAAATGAAGGCTTCATACACAGCGGTTCGCTATCAGTGCTGCAGAAAACATCACAACTCACGCTGACATGCACAGACATTTTTAGATATACCCACACATGAATGAGCATATAATAGTCTGTATACATAAAGGAAAAAAGGAAAAGAAAACCTGAGTTCCAGTTAGTTTTGTAGTAGTCACCAACTCTGATCTATTTGCAAAGTGTTTAATTGTTGTTGATTTGTTAAAGTTATGGTAATCATATGATTGGGTTTTTACATGAATTGCCGGTTAATCAGATTAAACATAATTGCATATTTCTAGCTGCGTTTTTTTTATGTATGGTTTATTGATGATTTGTGTATTGCATTTTTTTTTTTTTAAGTAACACTAATGTTAAATTTAATGTTAAAATTTAAATGTGGCATAATTATTGCTATTCATCTCTGTCTCCAAATAATTAGAAATTTACCATTTCATCACTTGCTCACCAATGGATCCTCTGCAGTGAATGGGTGCCGTCAGAATGAGAGTCCAAACAGCTGATAAAAACATCACAATAATCCAAAAGTAATCCATGCCACTCCAGACCATCAGTTAATCATTTTGTGAAGTGAAAAGCTGCATGTTTGTAAAAAAACTATCCTTCATTAGGACGTTTTAACTTTTAATTGTTTCTCCCTGCTAAAGTAAGTCCATAACATTGCTTTCTCCAGTGAAAATTCACCTTTTCTTAATCAGGAGAGAACAGTTTGCAAGTGAAAACAAAATAGTTCTAAACAATGGACTTTTTCACTGGAGAAAATGTTTTTATGGATCTGAAAATTCGTAACATCTTCCATTTCGGGATTATTTTTTTGACGGCACCCATTCACTGCAGAGGATCCAATGCACAGCACTCCACAGATGCTTGGATTTAACCATCTAACTTTGGATTTTAATATTTCTATTAAGTAGTCTATTAAGTGCTCAAAATTGTTAAATTTTTTGAAACAAACAAATTTTTCTTACAATTGTTTTTTAAATCTTGGCAGCCTTGGTATTCTGTCCGGTTGATTTTCATCTTTTTGTTCTCATCCTTTTTAATCAAGTCAGTGGCATGGGGTAGGAAATGTCAGCAAGGTCATAAATAATGCAGAAATGTCACCTGGGGAATGTTTATGAGGGTGTGCGAGTTTTCAAAGGCAGATTGGTGTGCTGTAAAGCTATCGCTCCACAATGACACCAGCTGCTGGACGTTAAACTCCTTTCTGCTCCGCTACAGCTAGAATTATATGCTACTGCTCATCGTTTTCAAACTCGCATGACTGTGAATTCAGTCGGTGCAGGTGTCTCAGAACACCATCTGAGTTGTGGAAAAATGTTCCTAATCTTGCATTCGAGCGCAGTCTCATGTCAGTCTCTGCGTCAGATCACACGTGTGATCGCTCGCTGAGAGCTGCATCCAGCAGAGCTTTTGATTGAGCGTGATGAAGCGTTAATTAGTGTACCTGATTTGGAGGCCTTTGGCATGAGGTGTTTGTTTATGGTGGCAGAAGACGACACATGGTGCCTGTGCGTGTGGCACTGGGTTAGTAATTCTATAAATGATTTGAAGTGATTCAAAAAGACAATCTGGGTCAAGTTCAGTTGAACTGCTTTAATATTTCAGTGTAAAAAAATGTTTTAAATGTTTTTGAAAGGAGACTCTTAGCTTACCAAGGCTGCATTTATTTGATCAAAAATACAGTGAAAACAGCAATATGGTCAAATAATATTATATTTTAACATAACTGTTTTTTATTTTATTATATTTAAAAATGTCATTTATGATGCAAAGCTGAATTTCCAGCCTCATTACTCAAGTCTTTAGTCTTCAGAAATCATTCTAATGTGCTGATTTGGTGCCCATGAAATATTTATTATTATTAACAAATGTAAAATATCTGTAGAAAAGGTGATACATTTTTTTCTTTTGTGAATAGGAAGTAAAAAAAACAGCATTCATTTAAAAATAGAAATCTTTTGTAATATTTTTTTATGTATTTACTGTCGTTTTTTTTAATCAATTTTTCAGCATCCTTGCTGAATAAAATTATAATTTCTTTAAAAAAATAAAATAAAATCTTACAGACACCAACATTTTTGCGAATGTTGTTTGTGTGATTTTTAGATTGCCACAGTTTATTGATTGCTATGTTTGTTTTTAAATGAAGCATATTGCTGACTCTTAGTATTTGAGATTTGCACAAGCAAACCTATTGAACTGCAGTATGTAAATTGTCCCACCATCATTTGTGCTATGGACATGATATTATCCTCAAACTGTGTGGCATTTTTAAGAAGTGTGCTACTTTTTAAGTGATCAGATTTATGATTAAATGAGCAGAAAAAATCCCAAAGACATTGAGTAAGAGACTTGAGGGAAAATTACACTTTATAATTAAACGGATGTGTTTCTGTTGGAGTAAATGTAATTATGTTTTCGTTTTTGTGCCGGATCACTGCTTTTGTTCTTCTGCTGTAATTATACCAGACTGCAGATGTGATGCTGCATACAGCAGGGTTGTTATTGGCCAAGTGTCATGATGTGTTACTCTTAATCTCATACACATGCTCCCCATTGTGTTTAATATCCATATCTCCCCCCTCCTGTTCCTCTCTCTGTTGTTGTGTGTATTAGGAGGAGAGTCTTACTGGGGGAAGCCGTTCAAGGACGAGTTCAGGCCCAATCTGTCTCACACGGGTCGTGGTATTCTGAGCATGGCTAACTCAGGACCCAACACAAATAAATCCCAGTTGTGAGTAAATGTTTCATCTGCTCATTACAGTGACTGGATTCCAATCAAACGCTCTGTTTAGAGTTTGTTTTAAACCTCTGAAAGTATTAAACTTCTGCAACTAATTCAGTCCGAGCCTCTTAACAAACTTTAACCTGATGTCTGCTTTGGGTTTTTATAAACCTCTTTAACAGAAATGTAAGATTCCGTTTAAAATATTGACCTTTGACATCACTAGAAATTTCTGCATTTTAAATCTAACCAGCACCTGTGATGTCATTCTGATATTTTGCATACTGAATTCTGGCTGGTCTTGTCTTTCTTGTACTTCTTTAACCCTCTGTAACCAGCGATAACAAATGAGAGGAAACAAAGCCTAAACTGAAACTTCAACACTATTTTTTGTTGCCTGTGTAAGCACTGATGTTGAGCTCATGAAAGTATGAAATTGCCCTTACTAAAATGTTTCTTTTCTGTTTACTTTCAGCTTTATAACATTTCGCTCATGCACATACCTGGACAGGAAACACACTGTGTTTGGAAGGTAATTTTATTTATGGATTGATTTGTCTCAGTAACAGGACATTCACAGTCAAATAGCTTCATCAAGGCAGTACTAAATTAAAAAAAGAAAAAAACATTTTATGACCCCTCTTTTAAAAATACATATACTCTTCAAAGTGTTGGTAAACTTAGCTGTATTTTTTTTTTCAACCTTTTAGTCTAACATGCAGTTTCTCGTACAAAATAAAGGAAAATAACTGACAGTGATATCAATTGTGAATCTCTACACTACCGATTAAAAATCTTTTAATGCTTTAGAAAATATTTTATACTCACTGTAGCGAATCAGCTCATGGGGAAATATGAATAATTAACCATAACTAATTATGATTAATTATTAATATTTTAGATCCACTGTAGATATTTAGCTGACCACTCAGGGTCAACCGTCTTGTCAATTCTAAGAACGTTAATTTCCTGGTTAAAGGAAATAACTTTCTTACTGTACAACTCTATAAGTTTGTAACGTAAATCTGCATGATTATTGACTCCGGTTATGAGTAAACAATGAACACGCCAAGTGTGATACAAGTAAGGTTTTATTAACTACATAAAAACTTAAACTAGTCTAACATACTACACAAACACATTAAGCCGGTCTAACATAAACATACACACACACACACATACAGTTGGTATAGGAAAGGGTTAAAGTTTAGCACTAAAGAAAGAGACATAAGGAATGACATTTATGGAACCATTTTGCATATTCAGCAGATCTAAAACCTGAGGGAAAACGTCAGATTCTTAGTTCAAACAAACCTTGTAAAAAGGTGTAACTGATACTTAATGCATCAATTAAATCGACTAAGTTTGATACTTGCGTATGTCTGAAAAAGATTCCTGATGCAATCTTAAGGCCCCAAGATCTTGCTGAAGTTGGTTGATGAGAAAGAGCTAGTTTGAGTCAGAATCACTTGATGAATGAAAAGGACTAGGCCGGAGCCTGGCACGAGCTTTGGTATCCTGGAGCGTTTCTCACATCTTCATCTTAGCATCTCCCTGAACCACCGACATGGGCGGGTCACATGGAGTGTGGCCTTTTAAAGCCTGCAGAGATTCACGCCTCTCAAGATGGGTTCGTCCAATGAGGAAGGCTGAAATCCCAAGCGGGAGGTTGGAAATACTGAGGATTTTTATGAGTCTTTGTCTGTAAGCATGGTATTTTGCATATGTAATTCGCTGGAGTGTTGAGGCACAAATTAGTACCGATTCTTAGAACATCAATATGTTGCATAGGTATCAGCATATAATATACACACTTGTTTCGATCATAAGAAGGCGAATTCATAGATACTAGACATGAAATAGTTACTTATATGAATGTGTGGTTTATCGTAAGCACGGATAAAAATAGTCTATAATACAACAGATTAAATACAACACAGCAATAATATACACACTGGCCTGAAGAAAATGGGTGTTCATTCAAAGAAGGTTTTCCTATGAATTAATTAGTAGAACAGTCCATTTCTCGTGTGCATTTGTACCCCTTGTTTCTGGAGAAAGCAGAATGAGAGCCGGCTCGCATTCCACAAGGTTGTAAATGTGTCGGGTTACCATGAAACCAGGGTCTTGTTCGGCGTCCTGGGGTGTTACAAAGTATTTGTGAAATCTAGCTAACAAAATATATATTGTGTGTTGGAGTGTTCCAGACGCTACACACCAAAGCTGAATTTATCTGATTAAAAATGCAGTAAAACAGTAATATTGTGAAATATTATTCAAATTTAAAATAACTGTTTTTTTGTATGAATATATTTAAAAATGCGATTTATTCCTTTGATGGTAAAGCTGAATTTTCAGCAGCTATTACTCCAGTCTTCACTGTCATGATCCTTCAGAAATAACTTTTAACATGCTAATTTTTACATGCTAATTTGCTCAAGAAATAAGAATTTATTATTATTATCATCATTGTTGAAATCAGTTGTGCTGCTTAATATATTTGTGATTTTTTATTTTCAAGATTTTTCGATAATTATAAAGTTCAAAAAGAATAATATTTATTTGAAATAGAAATCTTTTTTTAATATAAATGTCTTTGCTGTCACTTTTGATCATTTTAATGCACCCTTGCTGAATAAAAATGTTCATTTAAAAAAAAATTTAAATCATTAGTCCTCAAACATTTGTATAGTTGTGTATGTTTATCTTAAAATGTATGCATGTTTTGTGTATTTGTGTAGAGATTGTTTATTATGGTGGATTCCAGTGAAGGTTAAGTGGTCTATTTCTCATTTGGTCAGCATTCTCTGTGTGAAACCCTTCCTGGGGAAAAGCATGTCTTCTGTTGAATCAGAACATTCCAGCACACACGCACACATTTCACTCTGAGGGAAAGTCTTGCCCATTTGGCATTGAGTTGAAATCCTTGGACTCTAGCTGTGGAATTCAGAGGCTTGTCAGCATAAGCATGAACCAAACTCCTGTGCACACTCACATGCACCCCTCAGTCTGTGTGTACTTACTGAGCACGTGCGGTGAGAACGGACACACACACACACACACACACACCTCGGCCCTCAGCCTATGGGGCACTTAGAAACCTGAGGCTCCTGTTTAGTAGGAACAGCTGTACAAAGAGAGAAAGGACACAGCATGTGTACATTTAGATCCAACGCAACAAACAAGACAAATGGGGCATCATTTTATTGGTCATTTGCATGTTATAGATTTGCTTGCTGTCCTCCCAAGTTAAAAAAAAAATGTACGACTGAGTTCAAGCTTCTCTCATTACAGATATCACATCTTGGTACGGAGTAATAACTTGTTTAAACTTTGCAGCTGCATATTAGGTTGTTAAAGAAAGTTGAAAAATTGGCCTGTCAAGCTCCAAAAAATAAAGAAATTAATTAATCACCAAGAAATGATCATAGATGCACAATTTTCCAAATCTTCTGAAGCCATATTCATTTATTTACTGTAACCTGGTTTAATTTGAGTTTTATTTTATTGTTCATATGTATTATTTTAGTATGTAGTATTTATTAATAATTTGAATTCGATTTTCAGTTTTCATTTTAGTTTGAGTTTTTGTAATTTTATGTGCTTGTCTTTTTAATTTATTTTTATTTAGCTTTACTTTATTATTTCAGTTTTAGTTTGACTAATTTTAGTACTTCAACTTAAGCTTATTTATTGAAGTTACATTGCCAAGCCAACATTTATTTTCATGCAAGTTTTAGGTTTTTAGTCAAACGATTTTTCTTTTTTAATATTTTTTATTTTATAATTTCATTTAATTTTTTACTCGCTGAAAATAATTTTTAATCGTTTTAGTTAACAATAACAACCCTGTTAAAACCTGTTTTCAGAAGGCCTAAAATATAACATGTATTTTATTTTATGGATTATACTTCTTTGGTCCCTTTTTGCCCTTCTTGTAGCATAACAGCTCAAGATAAGGATAAATCAATCGCAGAATTGTTCATATTTGGAAATGTTGTTCCTTTAAGAAAAGTAGAAGATTGTTGGCTACAGTGAGAGAGATTGATCCAGTCTCATTAGAGAGATTATCACCACTTGGCACTGAATAATACTTAATTTACTCTGTGCAGCAGGATTTTAATAGGATTCTGTCCCTCACTTGCTCTCTTTTAGAGTGGTTGGTGGTTTAGAGACCCTCACAGCGATGGAGAATGTTGAAAGTGATCCGAAGACAGACAAACCCAAGGTGCTGAAGCCACTTATTTCCCTATAAGTGTAGCATCAGAAAATGTACAATTCGGTTGCACAAGCACATGTCAGCAGCAGTGTAGGGCTGTGCTTTGTTGACTCACGGTACCTCCTGTTTGTTTATATTTTTCCACCTGCTGTCAAATCCCACAATGCCAAAAAAGAAAATAGTCCAATTGAAAACCGCAGAATTTCAACCATTTTTATCTCCTTCATGTAAAATATTTTGCTTGGGGCTGCAGAGTTTTTGACACGTCACTTCAGTTCCTTTTCAAGACTTGAAAAGAGTGTTTTCTCAGACTCTCTGTTTCTCTTTCACATCGTCAGTCTGAGATAAAGCTGCTGAGCACTACAGTATTTGTGGACCCGTATGAAGAAGCCGATGCACAGGTCAGCATTTGTGTGCATGTACATAGTCAACATCGTATTAGTTGTGTTTTCATGCCATGCCGTTGATGTGACACTGTGTGTGTGTGTGTGTGTGTGTGTAGATTGCAGCCGAGCGAGAGATGGAAGCACAGAAACAGGAGGAAGAGAGAGCACAAACCTCTGCTTCAGTCAACAAGGCAAAAACAGAGGACAAGCCTAAAACCTTTAGACCAGGAGTGGGCAAATACATCAACATGACTGCCACGTGAGTTCTCACACACACATCCGTGATGATGCACAGCTGTTGAATATGACAGCAGTGTAAAATCACAGATCTTGCAGATCTACAGCATCACAGCAAAATAAATGATTCAACCAGAATTGATTTAGACTCTAACATGAGGAACTTTGTATTCTGTCTTTGTAATAGATAGATAGATAGATAAATCTCATAATGGCAGGATCATTATTTTATTATATAAAGCTGCTCTGATGGTAAATGAGTGTGTTTGTGGGTGTCGTCACTAGTGAGGGGTTCGTCCCACGCCACAGCAGGACTCAGGATATCAGCAGTGTTTACTGAGAACGGCAGGAGATCATTCTAATTATCCCTCACAACCCCACTGCTTCTCACACACACACACAACTGACTGTTAAACAGACATAAACATACACACAGTAATGTGAACACCTGCTACACACACACACGCACTGCTACCTGATGAGAACAGCGCCATTTTTCACATGCTGCATGCAAGTATTATGAAAAATATGCTCTTCATAATAAAAATGTTATTCATTTTCACTTACTGCTTATTACTTACACAAACATGGGGTTCAGATAATTAAATGAGCTCAAAAAAATTCAAAGAATTACATCGTCAATTAATGTCTTGTCAATTAATCATGTTTACATAAAATAACTGTATTAATAATGATACCATTGAAAATAACTGAAATAAACAAATTCATTAAATTCATGTGAATTTTTGTGGAAAAAATTTCTTAATTTTTCTAAAAAAAAACATGATGCAAAAAAAAAGTAGGTTTCTTTTTCTTGCTAAATATAATGTTATTTATTTTATTAATTTTGAATGAAAAATGACCCATATACCCAGTTAAGATTCTATAAGAGGAATTTAGAAAATGAGAAAATTATAAAAGGATAATTTTTTTTGTTTGTTTTAAAATGTTTAATAAATGCAAATACATGGAAATGAGATCAATCTGCCATGTTTTTCGGTTTTTAAAGGTGGGGCAAGCAATTTTTCAAAAACGTTTTAGAAAACTGATTCGGGCCAAATAGCAATGAAAATCATTTGAAATTTGTGTCAATACGTCATGAATAGAATGTAGCAGCAGTTTTCTGTCAGGGATTTGTCGTGTCGTGCCGCGCCGCACGCAGTGTAGACCATAGATTTGTGTATATATATCTATGGTGTAGACAGCATCACTGATTATAATGAGTTCTATAGTATTTTGTCGCGCCGTGCCACTTGCGTTTCGGTGTAGACACGGTGTAACATTGGTTTTGCTTTGTTTCACAGAACTAATCGTTGCCTGGGTTGCGTACGTATGTGTGGGGCGGAGCTATCAAAATAGGGGCGAGACCCTTTTGGGGTAGGGGTGTGTTTGTTTTGGTGATTTCAAATGTCAACATTGGCTACCAGAAATCGCTTACCCCACCTTTAATATTTGTATACTTTTTGTATTTTAGGTATTTCTTCTTTCAGTTAAGTTATACTTTATTGTTTCTACATTTGTATTTTTATATACTTTTTAAAAATATTGTATGACATTTATTTTATTGTAGTTTAACACTGTTTTAAAGATACTACAAAAGAGTAATTCATTATTTGACCTAACCCTACCCCTACCCCTAACCATAGCCCATAACAAAGACATCTCAAACAATGTCATCTTTGCATTAAAAATTACATAACTGAGCGAATGACACTTAATGACAGTTGTCATAAACATGCATAAAACCTCCTTCATATTCATGACGTGTCATGGCATGATTATGTAGGTGTCATTTCATGATTATGAAGGTGCCATGTCAGTCTTATGCACACCCCTTCAAGTAAAGTGTTACCGTAATTACTACTGAAAGTGTCGAATTTTATTTTCACCCTTTTTAAGAACCTTAGATTTAAACAGGCTACTGTACCTTTAATAGCTCTGTATGTAAATGACGTCCATTGTCATTGGCTAAACTGAATTGAATGTGAAATGATGAGTAACAGCATTCATTACATTGAAGTTCCAGATTTGCTGGGGTTTCATTTAGTAACAGCCTTTTTGCAAAGCCTTGCATTTACGCTGTGACAGATTCACAAAACACTGTGCTCTGAAACGTGCCAGACAAACTGCTGAGACTGGACTCACATAATCACTACTGAATCAATTACACAAACCTAATTAACTTTAATGTCTTATTCACTCTCCTTCATCAGGAAACATTCCCACCCAGATGGTGACAAACCCTCCACTAGTGAAGCTCCTGCCAAGAAACCCAAAGGCAGAACAGGTTTAGGAGACTTCAGTTCCTGGTAGAAGCACGGCACCGTCCCTCCTCACAAAGACTGATCGTGGCTAAATTGAGATATTGGACTGATCGTACTCGGCGCAGACCTCTTGGTTTTTCCCTTTTATGGACCCGGTTTTGATTTGTATTTCTAAATAATAATGTGGCAGGGATTGTTTAGTTCACATGTAGTTAAGTCAAGTCTTTCTTTACATTGAGCCCTGTAAATAATCAGTTATTTTTTGAATATTAAATGATTTAATGTATGCGTTAATAAATGCATTTTGCTAAAAGTTCGGCTTGTTCATGTTGCAGTGTTTTTATTTGTGTTAATTGTATGATATGAAAGCCCGTTTCCGCCACAGATTTAAAAAAAAAAAAAAAAAAAGGTAATTCAGACTGTTTCTGGCAATTCTGTATTTACATCTAACAATTCTGAGTTTGACACTTTTTTTTGTTTGTGCCACAGAATAAAAAATAAAGGTAATTGCAAGTTTATATTTCACAGTTCTGACTTTAAAGATCTGAGTTTATATCTCATAATTCTGCATGATCTATCAATCTAAATTTACCATTGACCTCAAAATGTTCTCTCTGAAGCAGTGGCATTACTGAGTCTCTTGCTCTTCTTCATCTAGTGTTTTGTCATTGTGTGCAGGTATCGTGGCATTGTGCTTTTAGCTACAGTATCAGGCATCCTCCAATGGGACGTCCCGTTCATCCCACAACTTGCAGAATGGTGCATGGAAAGTCTCTGTAGTCTTCGTAGTTCACACAATACAGCATTTGTCCTCTTGTGGAAGTTGTATCTGTGGTTTTGTGGGTCTTTTTTTCTGGAGGGGAGTTTCCTGTGCTTGCTTGAGTGGGACTGTGTAGTGTTTTTAAAAAAAATAAAAAAATATATATATATATATTATTTTTTGCTGCTGTGACCCAAGCGTCTTTCATATGACCCCGGGGGCCAATTATGAAGACAAATCTCACGAAGCCTGTCAGGTGAAGCTCATAGAAACTATTTTAATTAAAAAAAAATTTCGTTTTGTAATATCATGTCAGTCATGTTTTTATAAAAATGACTTTATTAATAATGATACTCACACTCTTGAGAATAACTGCTAAAAATAAATAAGTAAATGTCCAGATCCATTAAATTCATGTGAATTTGTGTGGGGAAAAAAGTGCTTAATTTGTCATAAAAACGATATGATGCAAAAAAAAAAGGTTTCTTTTTCTTGGAAAACATAATCTATTTTATTAATCCTGGATGAAAAATTACCCATACACCGATTCAAATGTTTAGGGTCAGCAAGGTTTTTTTTTCTGACAAAGAAATTATTTTATGTAGCAATGACACACAGACTTTTATAATGTAATAAAAAAATATTTTTTTAAAACTCTATTCAAAGAACACGATGCATAAATGTATCAGTTTCCACAAAAACACTAAGCAGCACAACTGTTCTCAGCAGTGACAATGAATGTTACTTGAGCAGTAAATCAGCATATTAGAATGATTTCTGAAGGATCATGTGGCACTGAAGACCCGCGTGACCCGCTCTTGTGCGTTTAGCAGTGATCAGGGACTCATTTTCTCAGTCCGTCTCTGATGGCACAGATGGTGGGTTTACAGCGTCTCTGCAGTCCATCAGTCAGGCTCGTCTCTTTCGTGTCAGACTGCAGGAGGAAAGTCGATGCCAGTGCAGCACACAGAAATCTGTTACTGTTTACCGAATGCTCCAACAGATTCATGTTCAAATAATGCGCTGTTCTGTCCTCCACATGTTCCTCATAAATGCTATTAGCATTCTCATTTTCCCACAAACTATTTCTGTGTAGGTTTGTACGAAATTAGTCATTTAAAATATTTATTTAATAGTAAATATTTAACATTAACCCTCTGTGGTATGCTTGTTGTAATAATGAAATATTTTTCCTATTTGATTTATACATATATGTGACCCTGGAGCACAAAAGCAGTCTTAAGTTGCTGGGGGATATTTGTAGCAATAGCCAAAAATACATTGTATGTGTCAAAATTATCGATTTTTCTTTTATGGCAAAAATCATTGGGATATTAAGTAAAGATCATGTTCCATGAAGATATTTTGTAAATTTCCTACTGTAAATATATTAAAACTTAATTTTTGATTAGTAATATGCATCGCTAAGAACTTCATTTGGACAACTTTAAAGGCGATTTTCTCAATATTTCGATTTTTTTGCACCCTCAGATTCCAGATTTTCAAATAGTTGTATCTCAGCCAAATATTGTCCTATCCTAACAAACCATACATCAATGGAAAGCCTATTTATTCAGATTTTGTATAAATCTCAATTTCAAAAAATTGACCCTTATGACTGTTTTTGTGGTCCAGGGTCACATTATATATAAAATTGTTTTTACTATTTAATTTAAATATATATAGATATATCATTCTTAATCTTTTTTATTATTCTTCTGAACACAAGAAACAAACCATAATTTTGTTATTTATGAACAAATACAATTATATAATATAAAAAAAATATAATATTTGTGCAATCTCGAGGATTTGCCTTGCTCACATTTTGGTACATTACTTGCCATATGGCTCATATTTTCTCAATTTACTATAAGACTATGTTTGATTAAAGTTGATCAGTGAACAAAAATAGCTGTTTAACTTAGCACAGATGTTGCCATAAAATTCAGATGAAGAAGAATTGTAATAAACGATTTCAGCATGTTTCTTTTCTTAAAGGAACACTCCACTACTTTTGAAAATAGGCTCATTTTCCAACTCCCCTAGAGTTCAACAGTTGAGTTTGACCGTTTTCGAATCCATTCAGCCAATCTCCGGGTCTGGCTGTAGCACTTTTAGCTGTAGCTTAGCATAGATCATTGAATCTGATTAGACCGTTAGCATCTCGCTCAAAAATGACCAAAGAGTTTCGATATTTTTCCTATTTAAAACTTGACTCTTCTGTAGTTACAGCGTGTACTAAGACTGACGGAAAATGAAAAGTTGCGATTTTCTAGGCCGATATGGCTAGGAACTATACTCTCATTCCGGCGTAATAATCAAGAAGTGTTTCTTTAAGATTGACCCCAATGTGTTTGTGTAGAAATATCTTATGGCCTATAGAAAGATGTTATTAGTTGCATTTTTAGTGTTGTCCATTATTTTTTTTCTGCATAACAAAATAAGGTTTTGGATTGAATGACACAGATCAATATTTGGTGGATAAAGTACAAATATATATATATGACAGATATACTCCGTAACAACAAGATAACATATTCTTACACATAATTCATTGTTGGTGTTTTTGTATAAAGCATTATAATAATATTATAGTGCCTGTGATGGTTGAAACTGGTTCTTAATCTAGTTTAAGATCAAAACACTTCAAATTGGAACTCATGAATTCATCTTTAAGCCATAGTTTTCGAATCTGTCACAGCTTGAGTTTCTCAGACATGAGATTCTTTGCAGTAATAAAACATTAATCTTAAAAAGGATGAAGATAACATTATCTCAGCATTATATAATTGCGTTGCATTTATAAGAGTGTCAAATTTCTATTATCGTGTGTACATTCTTAAAAGACCCTTTGAAACAGCTTTCAGTAAAGCAGCAGCCATCTGTTCCTTACAGAGAATCCTGGAAAATTTCACGTTTGAGCCATTTCTTTGATGTCTGAATGCCAGAGTCTCTTTGGATTATGTTTAAACTGTGAGGATGGACAGCGTGTGACTTGACTTTGGCTTTTAGACAAAAGATTTCTCTTATTTAGGGCCTGAGCGGGTTCCTTAAAGTTTGGAAGCATACAGTCTAGATGAATTGACATGTTAAAGCAGCACTATGTAACTTTTTCTGTGTTCAAAATTTGCCAAATGTATATAATGAGCGCGTACATCATGAATTCATCTTCCAACCCGCGTTTTTCTCTTATTCCGAATCACTACGGTACACTTATAATCAGTGTTGGGGGTACGCGAGTAATCAGATTACTTTTTTCAAGTAACTAGTAAAGTAATGCATTACTTTTTAATTTACAAGAGAATATCCGAGTTACTTTTTCAGATTTCTGTTTATTAACCGCTAGAGCGGCAAAAGTTACATAGTGCTGCTTTAAGTGCAGATTCTGCTGTATGGCAAGTGTTGTGGGCTGTTACAAAGACTTCAGATGACTTGATATACACTACTAGTCCAAATCAATCAAATAATGACAATTTTTCAATGTTTTTAAAATGTCCCTTATGCTCACCAAAGCTGCATTTATATGATCAAAAATGCAGTTAAATGTTGTGAAATACATAGTCGACATTTGAAGTGGATCAAAAAAGTTCATCAAAGTTGTCCTAAAACAAGAACGCATTTTGGTGAACTTTGATGAAAGGTTTTGATCCACTTCAAATGTTGACTACTGTATTATCAAATAAAATATATAACTTAAATTAAATAATAACTTAACTATTTGAGTACATTTTAAAATGCAAAGCTGAATTGTCAGCATCATCACTCCAGTCTTCAGTGTCACATGATCCTTCAGAAATCATTCTGATATTCTGACTTGCTGTTGTTGTTTTTTTCAGGATGAATAGAAAGTTCAAAAGAACAGCATTTATTTGAAATAGAAAGCTTTTGTAACATTATAAATGCCTTACTGTCACTTTTGATCGATCAACATGTCCTTGCTAAAGAAAAGTATTAATTTCCTTTTTTTTACCCTAAACTTTTGAATAGCAGTCTAACTAAAATATTAAGCAGCAAAACAGTTACTAACATTGATAATAATAATAAATGTTTCTTCAGCAGCATATCAGCATATTCGAAGGATTTCTGAAGGATCGTGTGACACTGAAGACTGGAGTAATGATGCTGAAAATTCAGCTTTGCATCACAGCAATATATTACATTTTAAAATAGTTATTTTAAATTGTAATAATATTTCACAATATTACTGTTTTTACTGTATTTCCGGTCTAATAATTCAGACATCGTGAGCATGAGACTTGTCAAAACATTTACAGAATCTTAATTATTTAAATTTTACGACTGCAATATATAGCACATTACATCATTTTATATTGCTTTTTGGTCATTTTGGAGTTCAACAGCACCTACCCCATTCATTTTCATTGTTTGAAGAAGAGCAGCCAGCACAATCTCCTTTTAAAAGACATAAGGCTGAGTAAATGATGACATCATTTTTATTTTAGTGGTGGGCTAAGCCTTTCTGCTCCTGCATCATGATGTGTGGATGAGCCAATGAGAGTGTCTGTGTCAGCATGCTGATGATGGCATCACTTCATTAGATCAGTGGGTCTGAATCATTATTGCAGATATGCACTCTTTGGATCAATTAAAAATGATCAGCTGTTACTAATGTGTGTCTGAGAAAGAGGTTGTGTGTGTGTGTGTGTGTGTGTGTGTGTGTGTTTGTATACACCTCTCTCAGGCTGTTTTGCTGACAGACTAGGTGACAATGGTGGGAGCAGCTGCTGACAGTTGGGAACTTTCCAGCCCCGTCTGGCCC
Organism: Sinocyclocheilus grahami; assembly: GCF_001515645.1. NCBI lineage: Eukaryota > Metazoa > Chordata > Actinopteri > Cypriniformes > Cyprinidae > Sinocyclocheilus > Sinocyclocheilus grahami. Next base: position 242,270 of record NW_015505440.1, on the reverse strand, counting down.
CGTGCCACCCCACCAGTGCCCGACCATCAGCACTGCACCAGATTACATGTGTTTGGAAGTGCACACAAGTCTGAAAGAGAGCTGATAGGTCATCTTGTATTTGAGCTCAGATTTCTTGTTTGGGAAGTTGGTATCATTATGACACCAGTGAGAGAGACGTGCAGAGTGAACACACTTTATTTTCATTTTTATTTTCATTTAATTTAAATTTACATATTTATTTTAGTATTTTTTATTGATCTAATTCATTTTATTTTAAGAATTAATCATTTGAATAATACTTTTTTTTTTTTTTTACTTTGCAGTATTTATTTTATTGTACATTTTTACTTTATAAGTTTTTCGTTTTATTTAGATTTTTGTTTCATAATTTTTATTTGATTATTTTAATGTACTTTCATTTTATTTTCCATTTTTGCTTATGCTATTTTATTTCATTTTTATATTATTTCATTCTATTTTTGTATTTTAGTTGGTTTATTTTACAGTATTTCAAGTTATTGTTTTTGTTAAAGATTAAAGGTTATTTTTATTTTTATAATTATTTTAATATTCTGTTTTATTTTATTTCATTAATTTACTTAAAATAGTATTTTAATTTATTGTAGAATGTATTACTTTTTATTTTATGAATGTTTATTTCTCATTTTGTAATTACTTCATTTTGTAGTAGTAGCATTTTAATGTATTGTAGTGTTTCTCACTTTATTTTAGAAATGTTTCATTTTTCATTTATTTTTTGTTTTGTATTTTATATTTGTACATTTCATGTTGTTTTATTTTTTAAAATAAAATGAATACAGTTACTTTTATTTGTTAATGTTTTTTTTTGTGAATTTGCACTACCGTTATTTTATTTTATGCTACATATTACTTATTTTTGCACTGCTTTGGCCATACAAATGTCATGCCAGTAAAGAACACCAAACTGAAAATGAAGCTCAATGTCATAAAACCTACTGTCTTGGGCTGTCATCGACTAACCAAATGTAATATAACACACACTGAGACACAGCTAGTGTGTCTGACCGGGTGAATATGATTCAGAAGTTTTATTAAATACAGAGGGGTGAGGCGAGCCTCAGCTGGCATTTTTGGTGTCAGCTGTAAAAAATGCCTGAGGCACAAAATGTGTATATATTGTGTCTCTCGCCGATATAATCCTGTCATTTAACAATCATAGCATCTCCAGACTAACACTGAAAATGCTGTATACGGTGGTAATACTTTAATACTTCAATTTCTTATACAGTAGCTGCTGTAAGCATTTTCTTTCAGCATAAATATCTTTCTTTCTTAACAGACATGACTGAAATAGGTGTCCTGATAAATCACACCTGTCCGTGTGACAGCTCCAGACTCTGACTCTGACTCTGCATGTGTTAGTTGATCTCAAAACTTGGAGGCTTGAGTTTTGAGGAAAACTGTTTGGTTTGAGAAAACAGTCAGCATTCTAAGTAGCACTGAAATTGTAACTTTTAATAGCAACTAAAAAAAAATGCCCCTCTTTCTCTGTATGATTCAGTTTAAAAATATATAAATTGGTCAAATATAGTTAAGCATTAGTCCACTTTGTGTCCCATTTTGAGCCAAGTGGATTTAAAAAATTTTTTTTTATAAATACAGTATCTCATGAAAAGATATAATAAAATATTTACAAAAATGTGAGGGGCGTACTCGCGTCTGTGAGATACTGTAAATAAAATCTTTGTATCTTTAAAAATTGAGTTGCATGATTTGTGTACATAAATCACCATAAACATTGGCAGAAATTATGTATTTATATCTCTTATGCTCACCAAAGCTGCATTTATTTGAGCAAATATACAGTGAAAACAGTAATATTATGAAAAATGATTACATTTAAAATACATTTTGTATAATATATTTTAAAATGTAATTTATTTTTGTGATTTCAAAAATTAATTTTCAGCAGCTAAAATTTCTTATAATTATCAACATTGAAAATAAATAAAGCAACATTTGTGTTGCTTTATATTTAAAACCATGCTTTTATTTTTTTATTTATTTTTTTATTAATAGAAAGGTCAAAATAAAAGCATTTACTAGTAATAAAAAATATTTTGTAACATTATTAATGTCTTTACTGATGCTGTTTAATTAATTTAATGCATACTTGAAAAAAAATCGTATTGACCCCAGACTTTTGAAAAGTAGTGTGTATAAAAATTTGATCAGTCTAATTAAGTCATAGTTCATTAATTTAAAACAAATCATAATTCACCTATTCCTTTATATTGCTACAAACTCATGACACGAAACCAAAGTCAAAGTCTGCTCTTCTTCATACAATGACAATGCATGACCAATTCCTGTCAAGTTCAATGTTGATTGGTTTATTAAGGATATACGCTAGGTTGGACTTGAAATGTTTTTCTTTGCTCACCAAATCAAAATTTCTTTATCTGGCCTAGTGCACCAAATCTCATAAAATCAAGCCAAGCAAGCAAATACACATGGAACGTTGTCTCTTTAATGTTGTCTGTAACAGGATAACAGCTGTGCTCTTTTAGTGCTCTCTGTGACTCGTGGCTCACTTCTTAGCACCTTCTCATGATCCTATCTGTTAATCCAGAGTCACCATCACCAATGCGTTTAGCTCTGTCACAGGCTCATATTCACCAGCACGCATGTGTGACGTTGTAATGAGGTTAAATGAGTCGGATACTGGACTTTGGAATAATGGAAAGCCATAGAACATCCTGTTCCAAAGAACTGAGAGTATTGGCCGCTGGTCTTGTGTCCCCTCCTTCAGCTGTTATTATCCTTCTGAAGGGATGAGTCACCCCTGGTGCTGTCACTATCTGTCTGCCTGCTTTCCAGCCCGTTTACGTGTCTCTCCCTCCATATAAATCAGACACTGCCAGTACACAGCTTTTGCTTTGTACAGAGACCCAGGAGAGGATCTGGGGTCAATGCATTCCATGCACTTGAGTTTTGCGTATTACCAGCAGAGGTGGGTTTGTCCTGCGTCATCGCTCTGGTTTTAGGTTTCTCAAAAAGTCTATCTAGAGATGAAAATATAGAAAAACAGAAGCAAATATGTTGCCTTGTAGTAATAAACTGGCAGCGAGAGATTCCTCATATCCTCTTGATCTTTTTACCTCCAGAATTCTTTTTTAGCGACATTTGGATGTTAACACGAAATGACAAATGTTCATAAACATCACTAAGGCAACCAGAAGTAAGAATGCCTTCTAGTGACTAATCACTACAGCAATTACTGAAGATATATACTAACTTAAAAAAAACATTAAAAATGTGCACAAATACTGGGTAACATATACATTTTAGTCATTGACTGAACTATTTTAATGTTTTTTTGAACACTTTTTATTTTTGTACAGTTCCGTAAGATTTTTTTAAAGAATTCAATACTTTTAATAGTAATAAATGAAATTAAAAATGCATCACTTTTTTCACAAAAATATTTGGTAGCACAACTGTTTTCAACATTTATAATAAAGAGAAATGTCCCTTGAGCAGTAAATCAGCATAATAATATTATTTAACATTATTACTGTAATAATATTTCATATGATATAATATTCCATGTTGTGGTATTATATAATATTTCATATTATAACCGTTTTTACTGTATTGTTTAAATCAAATAATTGCAGCCAGAATGATTTCTGAAGTATCATGTGACACTGAAGACAACTGAAGAAAATGTAGCTTGTCCATCAAAAAAGAAATTACATTTTAAAATCTATGTAAACTTGTAATAATATTTCATAGTATTACTGTATTTTTGATTAAGTAAACGCAGTCTGAAAAGCATAAAAGACCTCTTTTAAAGACGTTTTTAAAAAATCAATCCCAAACTTGAACAGCAGTGTATTTCTATTCAATTAAAGTAAATTACTAAAATAAATGTGCACAAATATTGGGTAAAATATAAATTTTAGTCATTAAATTAACTATTGTAGTCAGTGTTTTTTTTGTGTGATAGTTTCAGTTTTATTATATACATAAGGTTTAGGGTGAGTTCGTTTTTTTTTTTTTTTTTTTAAAGAATTTCATACTTTTAATTGTAATAAAGGAAATAAAAAATGTATCAGTTTCTACAAAAATATTCGACAGTACAACTGTTTTTAACATTTATAATAATAAGAAATGTCTCTTGTGCAGAAATCATAACATAATAATATTATTGATTACGTTGAATATTATCACTGATTTAGTTGCACATGTGTCGTGCTACTCTCCAAAATGACGTTAACTTGGGGAGAAGAATTGTTGAATAAATTATGTTATTTTTGTTTTCTTTGCGCACAAAAAGTATTCTCGTAGCTTCACAAAATTGAAGTTGAGCAACTGATGTCACATCATGGACTGTTTTACCGATGTCTTTATACTATGTTTCTGGACGTTCTGGGAACATTTCAGTTATGTTGCTGTCTATGGGAGGGTCAGAGAGCTCTCAGATTTCATCAAAAATATCTTAATTTGTGTTCCGAAGATGAACGGGGGTCTTACGGGTTTGGAACGACATGAGGGTGAGTAATTAATGACAGAGTTTTAATTTTTGGGTGAACTAACCCTTTAAGATTGATTTTTTATCGTTAGTTCACGTTGATGTAGCTCACAAATGAATCCTTATTATACAGTTTTACTAATTTATTCTTATTTTTGTTTCTTTTTTTTAAATATCTTCTCCAAACAAACAGTGTGGACATGATTGAGGGCCCAAAAGACCTGCAGCTGGATTTGAGATTCCCCCTGAGGCCCTCTGGGACTGTGTTTCCTCTGTATGACAGTATATCTACACAATCAGTGGAAGGGTCTCAGTCGGACAGCCAAACGATATGTTTTCTTTACTGCTACAGTGGAGACCAGTCTCCCGACAGTAAGACTCTTTATGTGTGCAGACCACATGCCGCTCCTGAAATAAACACTCGGCTAAATTTAGCATTAGAGCTGACCCCAGAGGCAGCGACTTCTAATGGATCACTAATGCAGCATTGAGACACCAGCCTGACTTCATATGATGCAGATCTGCGGAGGGAGTTGGTGTTTAGCTACTCGTGTTTTTATTCCTCCCTTTCATTTTTTCTCTCTCTCTCCCTCTTGCTCTCTCAGCTAATGCAGTGAGGGCTCAGGCGGTGTGTGTGTGTGTGTGTGTGTGTGTGTGTTGGACTGACGCCAGTAGCTTGGCTTGACTGGATCATGGGCCTCTGTTCTGACACTGAAGCAAACGGGGGTGGAGTGTGTGTGAGCGTACGAGTGTTTTCTTTCTGAATCTGAGGGGGTGATGAGCATATAGAACATAGCTGAGGGAAAACAAGTAATGTGCTGGTACCATAGTACAGTAATGATATCAAATGATATTATCATAGTAATTTGATAAACACCACCATTCCTAAATTTCGAGTTGGCAAGATTATTTTAATGTCTTTGAAAGAAGTCCCACCAAGGCCACATTTATTTGATCAAAAATACATGCAATTATAGTTTGAAATATAACTACAATTACTTAACATGTAGCCTACTCTCCAAAAAACTATGGTAATACAATGGCAGCAAGTCCAAAAACACATAGTACACTGTACATTTTGGGTACCTTTTTTGAAAACAATAAAAGAGAATGACTCAGTTGCAATGTTTAAAACAAGCATTAAGTTTGAGCCATGACTTAGTGGTTTTGTGATTGTAGACATATTGAGTCGTGGTGCTCATTTGAGGGATGCAGGTTTCAAATCTCTATCTCTTGCAATGACGTGCACAGACATTTTGAGGGGCAGGGGCTCAAGTGGGAAAAAAAGGGCACTTCTCATATTTATTTAAGTATTTTTTTAAACAAAACGTTAAATATATTAGGGGCGTGCGATACTGACAAAAAATATGAGATTTTATTGGTAACGATAATTAGATATTTTGCTGAGTGTGTTATTGTGCTGATATCTTAAGGACTACCGTGGACAGCTGACTCCTAAAGTTTTTGATATTCTGCATATTCTGTGTGGTAATCAGTTCATAGCAGTGATAGAAATGAATCTTTTCCAATAAGTTTAAATGGATTTTTTTACCTTTTATGGGCATTTTTACCTTTATAGAGCCCTTTTTTCTAATAGTGTGCATCATCTTTTCAGTCAAATTATTAAATTTAATCAGTCAATTAGAATAATAAGTCATTTGGGCTGTTACCAAGCAAATGAAATCAGTATTGACAAAATTCATCTTTGCAATGCAGAGGAAACACAGAAGCTGCATCTGAAGAGGCATTTAGATGCATTTATACACTGTTTACAAAACACGGTCATGTTGAGACACAAATTGGAATTATAAATGTTGGCGAAATAGAGCAAAAACAATCAATATTGTGTCTAAAACGTAAGTGTCTTAATATTAAATTCTTGTTTATTGAACTGCTGTATAAAATCAATATCACATTTGTAATCACGCTGCTTTTTGGTGGAAGAAACGTCAGTCTTCGCGTGATACTGATTAACTATATGAAATTATATAAATATATACATTTCTGCCCCCATACCATGAATTTTGTGATCATTCTAAATGCATTTTAATAAACTGAATCATGCAGTGAAAGAACGCGCACTGGTCTAACCTACTAACGTTAGACTTCCTATTGCCTTAGCTAAACTTTAGCTAACTTACATGGTAGCTCTTATGAGTCATGAATGTTAGCAAGAGAAATTAACTATATTTGCCTTTTGCCTTTAGGATAATTAGCTGTAAATTCGAGGCACAGGTAGCTTAATCTTTTGTTCATCACCACTCACCTCCACACCAAGACAAACACAACTGGAAAAGGAGGGAGGGCTTCACTTCTGCGGCTCTCTGTGTGTTTGTGATGCGCATGTGCCGATCAATGTGTGCTACACTGCTGTGCTGCGCGGAGGGGAGAAAGGCATCGGAACTTGACAGAGTCTCAACATTTCCCGACCCGACCTGATATTTGGATTTTTTATTTGTTTGACGGGGAGAGCTGTGCGTAAACAGAAACACACAGGCACGCATATATACATATATTCATTAAAAAAAAATTTTTTTTAAAAACTCCCCACAAAAAAGATTTTTCTCTCCAGGAAGAAAAAGGGAAGGTGCTCAAGCACCCTTTGAAGTGTGCACGCGCCTGACCACTTGTGTCCCAATTTCGGTTCCTCATCATTTCCGGTTATCTCTCCAGCTTTGCTATCAATAAAATGGCAAAAAGCCTTCAAACATTTTTCAAAAGCAAATAGCTTTAAATCAGAAACAGCAAAACAACAGACTGAGGGGGATAAAAAGGGCAGATACAGAAGATTAACAAGACTCTGATGAGACTGATTAGTTCAAAATATGAAGAGTGAGAGACTGAATAAAGAAATGTAAGTAAAACTACAGAATCAGTTCAACCACAAATTTAGTCATTTACTCACCCTCATGATAATTTAAACCTGTAGGACTTTCTTTCTTCTTTGGAACACAAAATGTAAATTCTTGTGTTTTTATTATTATTATTATTTACAGGTGCATCTCAATAAATTAGAATGTCGTGGAAAAGTTCATTTATTTCAGTAATTCAACTCAAATTGTGAAACTCGTATATATTAAATAAATTCAATGCACACAGACTGAAGTAGTTTAAGTCTTTGGTTCTTTTAATTGTGATGATTTTGGCTCACATTTAACAAAAACCCACCAATTCACTATCTCAACAAATTAGAATATGGTGACATGCCAATCAGCTAATCAACTCAAAACACCTGCAAAGGTTTCCTGAGCCTTCAAAATGGTCTCTCAGTTTGGTTCACTAGGCTACACAATCATGGGGAAGACTGCTGATCTGACAGTTGTCCAGAAGACAATCATTGACACCCTTCACAAGGAGGGTAAGCCACAAACATTCAAAGAAGCTGGCTGTTCACAGAGTGCTGTATCCAAGCATGTTAACAAAGTTGAGTGGAAGGAAAAAGTGTGGAAGAAAAAGAGGCACAACCA
>NW_015505440.1:231094-234257 GCF_001515645.1 Sinocyclocheilus grahami | reverse complement strand
AGGAAGCATGAAGTGCTCCTAAATTTCTTGGTAAATGGGTGCAGTGACTTTGGTTTTCAAAAAACACAATGGACCAACACCAGCAGATGACATTGCACCCCAAATCATCACAGACTGTGGAAACTTAACATTGGACTTCAAGCAACTTGGGCTATGAGCTTCTCCACCCTTCCTCTAGACTCTAGGACCTTGGTTTCCAAATGAAATACAAAACTTGCTCTCATCTGAAAAGAGGACTTTGGACCACTGGGCAACAGTCCAGTTCTTCTTCTCCTTAGCCCAGGTAAGATGCCTCTGATGTTGTCTGTGGTTCAGGAGTGGCTTAACAAGAGGAATACGACAACTGTAGCCAAATTCCTTGACACGTCTGTGTGTGGTGGCTCTTGATGCCTTGACCCCAGCCTCAGTCCATTCCTTGTGAAGTTCACTCAAATTCTTGAATCGATTTTGCTTGACAATCCTCATAAGGCTGTGGTTCTCTCGGTTGGTTGTGCATCTTTTTCTTCCACACTTTTTCCTTCCACTCAACTTTGTTAACATGCTTGGATACAGCACTCTGTGAATAGCCAGCTTCTTTGGCAATGAATGTTTGTGGCTTACCCTCCTTGTGAAGGGTGTCAATGATTGTCTTCTGGACAACTGTCTGATCAGCAGTCTTCCCCATGATTGTGTAGCCTAGTGAACCAAACTGAGAGGCCATTTTGAAGGCTCAGGAAACCTTTGCAGGTGTTTTGTGTTGATTAGCTGATTGGCATGTCACCATATTTTAATTTGTTGAGATAGTGAATTGGTGGGTTTTTGTTAAATGTGAGCCAAAATCATCACAATTAAAAGAACCAAAGACTTAAACTACTTCAGTCTGTGTGCATTGAATTTATTTAATACACGAGTTTCACAATTTGAGTTGAATTACTGAAATAAATGAACTTTTCCACGACATTCTAATTTATTGAGATGCACCTGTATATATATTTTTAATTAGCTTTAATTTTTATGTTTTTAAGTTTTCGTTTGATGACAAATGCATCATTTTAGGGTTTTTTGTTGTCTTTATTGTTTTTGGGATTTTCTCTATTCTAATTTTTCTATTTATCTTTAATTTATTTTTACTTTAGTTTTAGTCATTTTAGTACTTATTTCAGTTGCTTTTAAAGTTTTTCATTTCATATTTTATTTTATATCGGCTTTATTTCAAGTAATGAAAACAATTTCTAGTTTTAGTTAACAAAAACAACACTGCTTTAGAGTCGAATCTTTTCAATGAATCAACTGATGCAGTTCACAAAAGCGGCCTAAATGATTAATTCATAAATCAGATTGATTGACACTGACTTGGTCCTGTTGCTGTGGTTTACAGCTCACTGGAGGGTACGTTTATCAGTGAATAATGACAGCTCACTGGAGGGTACGTTTATCAGTGAATAATTACTTAAATGTAAGCTTTCCCCCCCCCCCCACAGAAAGATATCATAAGGCTGCAACAGATTTGGAATATGTGTATGAGTCTCTCATGATTCTTATATGGTTCTGTTTTGGTCATTAAGGAGCTTCCTCGTTCAGTTTAATAGACAAGAGCGGCTAGGATATTCCTAAAAAAAATCATATTTTTTGTTCCACTGAAGAAAGTCAGTCAGGTTTGGAAGAACATGAGGGTAAGTAAATAATGACAGGACAGTAAACTAATCCTTTAATAAAAAGACACGGTGGAAGGTTTTGTCCATGTTCTTCATATCTGTGTGTGAGTGTGTGTGTGTTTGTCTAGGTGGGTGGATGAGAGGAGAGATGCCACCAGCTGCTCTCAGAGTGAAAGAGCTCTTCACTTTCCATGCACAGTTATAACACCCGCCTTCCCTCTGTTCCCTCTCATTCAATAACCCCAAAACTACCCGGCATCAAACCACATTAAAGTTATGCAAGGTATTTCTGGCCACAGTAAAAACCACAGTCCTGTGCTTGAGGGCGTAAGCTTGAATCAAGCATTAAATGATACAGAAAGTATCTTTCGCGTGAGACAGAACAAGTGCATGTGTCAGTGCTGTCACCATGGTAACAATAGATGTTGAGTGCTGGAACCACTGAAGTGCGTAGGATGCTAAAGTGTGATGACATCATAGAGGAAGACAACTTCCTGTCCAAACACAGGTCGAAATTAATGACACACAGGGGTAATCACCATTATGTAGCTCTTATGGGTTATATAAAGTAAGATTCACACAGATAATATGAACATTAATGAGCTACAATATTAAATGGTGACTGGTCATTCGCAATATTTAGGGAATGTGTGCTTTTTACTGCTTTTCTTTCTATACAAAAGGAATATTGTACTGTGTATGTGTGAAGGGACATTCACAGCAATTAGAATTGATAAAGCAACCAGAAGGCATTGGTTTTCAATAAACATTGGCTATTTTTGGCAGACTGACAATATGCAAATGAGCGATGCAGCAACTACCAGCAAACACCATAATCTTGTTGATGTATTATGCGCTTCTGTCATTTATATACAAACAGAAATCTTGTAGAATGTGAAAGTGAAGTTTCAGCTTCAAAATTTTAGTGGCTTAATTTATTTCAGTTAGTACAAAAGCTACAGTATTCTTTTAAAGGGCACCTATTATGTCCCTTTTTACAAGATGTAATATAAGTCCCAGGTGTCCCCAGAATGTGTCTGTGAAGTTCCAGCTTAAAATCATTTATCATATAATTTTGAAAATGCCTGTTTTGAGTGGAAGCAGAAACACACTGTTTTAGTGCATGTCTCTTTAAATGCAAATGAGCTGCTGCTCCCCGCCCCTTTTTCCAGAATAGGGCTGTGCCTTTACAGCTTGTAACTGCTAAAAAAAACATCTGTTTGGTTTTGATTATCTTGTCTATCGCGCTGAAATCATGTGTTTTAAAGCCACATCAGTTTAAACTTTTGATATAAGATTTCTGAGCCCACACTTCAGAAGCACACACACAGAAAGCGGCTGTCACACGGCGTGTGAGTACTAAACTAAGTTCTATTTCATGTCAAGTGTGTGTGTATCTGTGTGTCAGGTTATGAGTCATGGCATCGTGAAGCTTGTTGTCGGGGCCTCCCTATGATGTTATCAACAGCCTATAGCCGTGGTAATAAAAGCTTGTGGGAGCCAAGCGCTCTGGACACTTCATCTGTTCA
>NW_015505440.1:170397-231084 GCF_001515645.1 Sinocyclocheilus grahami | reverse complement strand
CCCCGCCCCTTTTTCCAGAATAGGGCTGTGCCTTTACAGCTTGTACCTGCTAAAAAAAACGTCTGTCTGGTTTTGATTATCTTGTCTATCGCGCTGAAATCATGTGTTTTAAAGCCACATCAGTTTAAACTTCTGATATAAGATTTCTGAGCCCACACTTCAGAAGCACACACACAGAAAGCGGCTGTCACACGGCGTGTGAGTACTAAACTAAGTTCTATTTCATGTCAAGTGTGTGTGTATCTGTGTGTCAGGTTATGAGTCATGGCGTGAAGCTTGTTGTCGGGGCCTCCCTATGATGTTATCAACAGCCTATAGCCGTGGTACTAAAAGCTTGTGGGAGCCAAGCGCTCTGGACACTTCATCTGTTCAAACACTCCAGAGAGGAAGAGTGAGAATGAAATCATAGAGCGAGTGAGAGAGCACTTTTATTCAGCAAGGATGCATTAAGCTGATCAAAGGTGACATGGAATTTCAATTTCAAATGAATGCTGTTCTTTTGAACTTTATATTTATCAAAGAACCCTGAAAAAATGTATCACAGTTTTCAAAAAAATATACAAATAAATAAATAAGCAAACAGCAACAGCTTTGCATGACATTAATATATAACAGTATGTATATATATATATATTGTTGTGTAATAATATTTCATAATATTACTATTTTATGATTAAGTAAACACAGCCTTGGTGAGCACAAGAGATTTTTTCGTTTAGTAAATAACATTAATATATATTAATATATATAATAAATTTAATATATCGTTTTTTTACTTTAAAGAAACCAGGTATATAAAGTTGCTGCTGAATGATTTTCCAACTTTCAGTCAAAAAGGTAGGACGCAACATCACGATTAAAATTCAGAAGCTATTAAGTTTTATAATGTCACACTTTTCAGATTTTTCCAAAACCCCTGCTTGCTTGTATGGAAGCGGGGTTCCAAACAAAAAAGCTAATAGTGAGTTTATAAGATATATAGGTTAATATATTGTGACATACATTCACACAGAAGTATGAAGTCACAATTAGGAGATATATAGTTGAAATTGCCAAATGTAAAGCCAAATTGTGAGATATAAAGTCAGAATTATTCACTTTTAATTTTTTTTCTACTTTGTGGCAAAATCACGCTTCCATACTATTGAGTGCCTGAATCTAAATCAGAAAGATTTATGTACAACTTTACATCCAAATCCATCAACTAGGTCTTTTTGGAAACTGCACAGCAGACTGGGAGCTTGTAAACACACATTTGTTTCCCAGAAGATAAAAACCTGCACTCACTGACTCCAGGAAACTGCGTAAAGCTAGCTAATCAGATTAGAGTTTGTCATTTTGAGAAAACTTCACATTTTTTGTTCAATAATGTATGCGTCAGTCAGTCCATGTGTGTGCATTGTAAGACAGACTAGTTGAATGGCAAACATTTTGTTTTGTCTTTCTGTTAATCAACAAATCCCAATAAAACAAAAGATTGTTCTCAATACTGTATTGCACTTCTTGTTTTTTGTTATAGTAAACTAACAGCCCTCTGTTTAGCATAATTGGTTTTCTGATGCTCTGGCACAGTTGTTCTGCAGGGACACAACGTCCAGAGTAGACTATTGCTATGGTGGAGGAAGCCATTCAGTCATCAGGACCCATCAAATTTAGGTGAGGGCATCATCTTCTGTGCTCAGTATGTACTAGTCTGTGCATGTCTGTCTGACCTCGTTCACACTAACAGAGAGGTTGCTGTACTGAAACTACTCAGGTTGCACTAATGTGATAGAACTGGCATTAACTTTAGAAAATCTAAATTTTAAAAGCAAAAAAATTATTTTTGGCAAAAATAAATAAAATTATTGTATTTGGACAACTACAAATGACTGTCCTGGAGGGGAAGGTGTTTGGATATAAACAACAGTGGTGCATTATGCATCATACCATGAATGAGTGCATCGATCAACTTCTCTTTTTCTACACATTTCTTTTTCTTTTTCTTTTTTTATCATTGTATGCAGGCAGAGATTTTGTAATGCTCACCAGGGCTGAATTTATTTAATAAAAAATACAGTGAAAACAGTAATATTGTCAAACTGTTTTCCATTATAATATATTTTAAAATGTAATTTATTCCTGTGATTCAAAGCTAAACTTTCAGCATTATTACTTCACTCTTCAGTGTCACATGAAACTTTTGAAATTTTTTTAATACGCTGGTTTGACTTCAAGATACATTTATTATTATCAATGTTGAAAACATTTTTTATTTTTTTGTGGAACGTGCCATACATTTTTTGGGGGATTCTTTGATGAATTACAAGTTCAAATGAATCGTTTTTATTAGAAATCTTTTGTAACATTATAAATGTCTTTACAGTCACTTTTGATCCATCCTTGTGCAATAAAAATATTTTCTTTAAAAAGAAATCCCCCCCAAAATTTTGAATAGTGTTATAAATCATAAAGAACAGAAAAATAACATTGTCACATATCATTTGCATAAACTTTCTTAATCTTTTTCAAATGGCAGGAAAGGCCCATACTGTGTCACACAATGAAAATAATATCACTGGAAATCAACTCGCATTGAACATAAATGAAATTCTGATGCTTTGTCACTGCAAACATCTGTCAATATGAATGCACCTTTAGGATGCAGGTAACAGATCAGAGAATTTCACTCATATAGGAGAGAAGAAAAAATAGTTTTGTATTAAATGTGTCACAAAGTTTCTCTTTTTTCCATTCAACATGCCACTCTTGTTTATTCCTGTGAAGATGCACTGCTGCTGTTGCAGCGCCAAGAAGTGGGTCAGCGTGGCACGGTTTACTGGATCTGTAAATGAAGAACCTTCTAATGTTAATCTCTGTGCTTTCTTGTCACTCTCTGGCCTTATCTCTGTCTCTAATGCTCATGCACATCCTTAATTTACAGCTTTAACTGTGCTGTTTTAAGTGGCATGCATTTCTGTTATTATGGACCTCAGCTAGGGTAAATGAGTTAAAATACTTTCTCCTACTTCAGCTTAATATAACAAGATAAATGTAAGTAAGCAACTTTTAAGCTGATTTCTTACACTGTACCTCATACTCAGGGTTAGGGGTTTGTTTTAAACACCTACAAATGCCTAAGCTCTACTGTAGCATTACAGGAGTGAGTTATTCGTTGGAAAGCATCACTCACAGTTTCTACAGATAATGTAAAAATCTAGCTTTTAATATCTTTATATTAAGTAATTCATCTTTTTTGACCTTCATACACATTTGGAACAACTGTGTGCATTAACGTCTATAGAAACCATTGCACACACACAAGCTCTGAGTACATGTCCTCAAGAACAGTCCCTTCCATAGAGGCACACACTCAGATTTAGGCATACATGCCACTAATTAAGATCTTAATCTGAGAGGATGCGGAGGGCAAGTTTCATGAGGACAACACACATACACAAAGCATTTGAGAAAGTGCGCAAAGCTACTGCAAGGAAAAACATTAATATGAAAGCATAATATGCAAGCATGTCATTATGGATCCCCTGGGTCTAGAAGAAACCATTTTCTTTTACATTAATGGTTGGTGACATTTAATGATTTACAAGAAAAGTGTTTTAGTACCAGTGGCTCTGGAGTGGGCGTATATGCCATTTTCGTCATTCATAATGTCTTCGGGTGAGAAAATGGGCTTCATGTCATTGTCTGGGATTCTAGGTAAATTATCATTTATCAATGGATGTCAAAAATTACTTCCATCCACCTTTATAAAAAGCATGATCATGGCTTTGGTAAATGATTTAGGGCCTGTGACGCAGGTACTCTAGTTGAGCTGTTAACCCTCTATGGTACGCATTGGTCTAACAATGGAATTTTTTTAACAAATGGGCTTTTTTTTTTTTTTTGGACAAAAAAAGTTTTGGAAAAACAGTGGAGGAATGTTTTTCCACCAATTCAGATGGAGTTACGCCACTGGACACTTCCAGTGAAGTGAAATCTTAATGCTTCAGCATACCAAGACATTTTGGATAATGCTTTGCTTCTAACTGTTTGGGGAAGGCCTGGACAAATGAATGAATGGACAAAAATTCCTCAGAAACCAACTCCATATTAATGTCTATCCGCTTTTCCACTATCAGGCCAAACGGTTCTCTTTGATTAACCGTTCCATTCCGTGCCAGTCAACACGGATACGGTTTCATTTTCCACTTTGGTGCTCATAACGGAGCTCTTTGGAATGTAATAGAAATGCGTAGTCGTTGCCTTGGTAACGCAAGTGTAATGTAAACAGCGATATGGACGATGATCATATATTTCTGTTTTTGGGACTCCTTTTTTATATCCGATATTTACTTCGTTAAATAACAGAAAAAAGGACACAACTCTTGACACGAAAATAAAATAAACAGAAGGTGACGACGGGTATAATATCAATAAGCGCAAATGTTTCCTCCACAGACCAAACTGTCTCAGACGTTTTTTTTTCTTTTTTATGTTGAATGTAGCTGTTTATTTGGTTGTTTGATCAAATAGCGCGCTTTTGCTTAGCCAGCTAAGTTATGGAGAAACTGGTAGCCAGGCAACTGTACACTCTACCAGCACAGCTCAGCACGGTTGTCTAAACGTGGAGCATGTCAATGTGTTTTAAGAGTGACCCCAGGAAAAAGTCATGGAGAGAAAACCAAATGTCATGTGACTTAAAAAAAAAAAGAAGCATATTATTGGTTGCTTCAAAGGCTGCTCTTATAATTTTAACAGTGCATTTGTCATTGTTTTTTAATAAACAAGATCTTAATAGCAAGAAAGTGAAGGAAAACTATGTTGTCATAGGTCAAATCCATATCACATTGGGTTAACAGGTATTATTTTTTTACCTGCAGGCGTTTCTGAAAAACACACAGGTAGGAGAGACACGTGTAAGGTCCGCACATGCTCATGTTTCAGCACCTACAGTCTATAGGTTTTCAGGAAGCAGCTTTATTGTTTACAGTAACGTGACATTTGACGCAATGCTGTGGTGTTCATGTGATGGTCTGTGCTCTGCCGTTGTGTGGAATTAGTGTATACAGTATGTACAATGTCAATGCTGTATTGATGGGCGGACAATGTTTCATTGATTGTTTTTGCTGTGACCTTCAGCTCTGTATGCTGACAATGTTGGTTGTGGGCCTGTACGAGTATGCGCACACACACACGCACACACACATGCACACACACACTTGTGTACACAAACCCACAGGAAACTCTTTCAAGACTTAATGGTACCTGTCACGAATCCTGTCCATGGACTTCTGTTCATTCACCACCAGAGGTCACCCTTTCCATTACATTAAGTCTCGCACAACACTAACTGTTGCATAGCACCCCGGACTACATATCCCATCATTCTTTGCACTGATTACACACTGCACTGATTGCACTGATTGCACACAGCTGTTTCATATCACTCACTCACTATATAACACCCACTCAAACAACCATTCTCCGCTGAGTATTGTTTAGCCTGTACCCCGTTCCGAGTCTCTGTGTTTCCTTGTTTTGCCTTGCCTGTTCTCTCGGTTTCTGATCTTTGCCTGTTTTCCTGGATTTTTCCCTCTCGTCTCGCCCATGTGATTCTGTCTGCCGATCAGTGACCTACGCTAGCCCTAGGACTATTCTTGTGTTTTGCCCGCCATATACCTGTTTGCCATCGATCGACCCTGCCAGTGTTCGACCACTTCTCTTGTGAAATAAAGCTTGCACATGGATCCGCACGCCTCTCGTCTCGTCAGCCCCGTTACAGTACCGATAATTCTCAGTTGTTTCTTTAAAAGTGTTAAAAGTACAGGACTTGAAGAGAAGTATAGAAGTCATGTGACAGGCATTTTTCTGATAAATTATTCTTAGAAGAATTTGTTGATAAATGAGTTCATATTTACTTTTGATTGCAGACTTTGGTATCTTGGTAAATCTGAGCACAGTATGAGATTTTGGTTTATTTATTG
Organism: Sinocyclocheilus grahami; assembly: GCF_001515645.1. Taxonomy (NCBI): domain Eukaryota; kingdom Metazoa; phylum Chordata; class Actinopteri; order Cypriniformes; family Cyprinidae; genus Sinocyclocheilus; species Sinocyclocheilus grahami. Next base: position 225,121 of record NW_015505440.1, on the reverse strand, counting down.
TAGAACAAAGCCAACATACATGGCATACAATAACTATATGCAAACCATTCTGTCATTATTTACTCACCCTCATGTTGTTCAAAACCTGAATGACTTGCTTCCTTTGGTTTGTTTGTCACAGAACGCTATCAGATCACTTCAGAAGATGTGGATCAACAAATCATCTCCATCTAGCTTTTTCCTATGGAAATGCAAACAACAAGGAACTAGTCATGTTTCTTCTGTCTTGTTACCCAACAAGGTTGGTGATGTAACGCAATACAAGAAGAATAATCACAATGGGTTGAGCTTGTGCCAGAAAAAATCTATTTCTCTCCAGTTTAGCGACACTAGGACAAATGGGGAAAATCAGGAAGAATAGAGCATGTGATGATGATAACATTTTTATCTTCTGTCTCGTAAAAACATTACCACAGTTCAGTGTTATAAAAGCAAAACTCTCTTTGTTCTTAGTGAGCCTGCTTTAAAATGATATTTTTACTGTGAGAAAGGGAAGCGAGAGAAAAGCAGAAAAACAGTTGTGACGTCAAAGCAACAAATAATGTGATACTGGTGTCTAACCACAGGACGTCCAACAGGATATTTTAACACAAGTGTGTCATCAAAATACGCACGAGTGCTGTTTAGAAACACTGTCAAAACCACATGTAGACTTTCTGGTGCTGTTATTATTTTCTGGCTTTAATATCACTTAAGCTACAGGTTTTGAGACATTGTGTCAGTTATCTGGGAAAGTAATTTCAACTTGTCCCTCAGTTTGAAAAAAAGTTTGTATTTTATTCAAGCATTTACATTTTTTTCAGTAAAAATGTTTGATATTTGAGCTGTAAAGTAGTCTAAATTGTCCTTTTGAAACTAATATAGTGGGTGTATGAACTTCTGGTGAACACTAATGGGTTCTGCTGACAAAAACGTTTGTGAACCCCTTGGGTAAGGCACTGCGCTGAAATAAATGTTAAAACTAAACAATTATTGTAGTGTCTCAAAATTACAGTCAACACATTATGAGTGTTCCGAGGTGTGTGGTAGAATTTCTTCAATTCAATATCTTGTCTTTCGAGATATTTTTCAGGTTTTTGTCCTTAAGGCTATATTTTGTTTAGGACTTATTTCCTACGCACTTCATCTCATGCCTCCGTTGCAAATTCCACAAGGTCATTTTAGAGCTAGTAAGGAAGGCTTGGCACTGAGAGAGAGAGAGAGAGAGAGAGAGAGAGATTAAGCGTGAATCAACTGAGTCTGTGTGTCTGTCAAAAGTGTGCGGCAGCAGTGTCTTCACTTAAAACTGTAAGTTTAACTGCTTTAAGAACAGCGATATTACCACTTCGCTGCAAAGAAATGACATGTAGCTTTTCAGCTGCGAAACTATTTTGATATAGGCCTAGTCGTGGGGCTGCACTGATAAACAAGTTTCTGTGTGCATGTATATTTTCGTGTATGTGCGAGTGTCCATCTGTACTGTCTGTGTGTGTGTGTGTGTGTGTGTCTGTGTGCGCACCTTTGTATAGGAGAGAGAGTGGGAAAAAGAAAGCATGTTTTCCATCAATTATAGAACGTAATTTCTTGGGGAAAATGTGGAAATAGTTTGTAATTTCAGACCATGAAAACAGGCCTAGAATACATACGAATACTTACCGTTTATTCGCAAACTACATTAAGCCATTGTTTTGATCAAGTTAACCACGCAACTCTTCACCTGTCTTTATTTAAAAACTGGCAAGTCTGTTAGTCAGTTACTAAAAACACTTTATGGTGAGTGTCCATCTGTACTGTCTGTGTGTGTGTGTGTGTGTGTGTCTGTGTGCGCACCTTTGTATAGGAGAGAGAGTGGGAAAAAGAAAGCATGTTTTCCATCAATTATAGAACGTAATTTCTTGGGGAAAATGTGGAAATAGTTTGTAATTTCTATCCTATCAATTGTTATATTTATTACGATCAGTGGGTTTTGGTTCTTTTGGTGTTGTAGGCTGTAAGGTATGGTGACCCAGTAGTGCACAACACAACGAAATCTCCACAACACAATAGAAACAAGTCGCAACACAACGGAAATAAGCCGCAATGCAATGGAAACAAGTTGCAACACAACGAGATTAGCACAACACAACAGAAACAAGCCGAAATGCAACGGAAACAAGCCACAACACAACAAGATAAGCAAAACACAATGGAAACAAGATGAAACGCAACGAAATTACCATGAAAACGGAAACAAGCCCCAACAAAACAGAAACAAGCCACAACACCGCAAAAATTAGTGCAACACAAAGAAATTAGTCCTATGCGTTGTGTTGGGGCGATTTTGTTGTGTTGTGCCCTACTGGGCCACCATAGGTAAAGACCATTGAAATAACTGAAATCATTTGGTTAAGTGTAATGGAACTTTAATGTGGTCAAGACCTGCCTGGAATTATTTTAGCCCTGCCTTTCCAGAAAAAATAATTGCACACCTTAGAAGTAGTCCCATTTCAAAATGCCGAATTATTCTATTTTGATAACTTTGCAGTCAAATAATAAACATTTTTCAAGTGCCTTTACAAAATATAAGTTCCACACGTCTAATTTAAATAATCTAAATGCTTTAGGATGTGCATTATGATAAACAACATTTCTGAGACTAAATTTCTATGGTAACTGATGCAGTCAGGTGCTGTAACTCACAACATCTGTTCTCAAACATGTGGAGACAGCCAAGTTCCTCACATTTATGAATTTACTTGAATGTTGTTTTGCCCCGAAGCTCTAAAATTGCAGTCCCTACTGGATTACCTAAAATTTTTGGGGCATTATTATGGTTTTGGAAGGTTACCATGGAAACAGCACACTGTGTAGCAAGGAAACACAACCTAAGCCAGTGTAGCTAATGCAGCCGGTAGACTAGAACTAATCAAATCATGATCTCTGACGATGTTATATAGAGCTGCTATATTCTTTTTTTTTTTAAACCACCTTCTCACCCTCACCGTACTAAGCTCTGTTTACTCTGTTTGTTGGTGCCAGGAAAAGCATCTTTCTTTTAGCCACGTAATAATTATGCATCAGAGTGCATGTTAATGCGTGCGTGTGTGTTCGCGCACGGTCCTTACAATAAATCATTCAAAGCTGAAATTGGAAACAGGGAGATCACGTCACACCTGGTACATAGAGACACAAAAGTCTCTCACACGCACAAAAAACAGGGCCTAATTTCATTTCAATGTGAACATGCAGTACACTCATGTATTAAGACCATGAAAACAGGCCTAGAATACATACGAATACTTACCGTTTATTCGCAAACTACATTAAGCCATTGTTTTGATCAAGTTAACCACGCAACTCTTCACCTGTCTTTATTTAAAAACTGGCAAGTCTGTTAGTCAGTTACTAAAAACACTTTATGGTCACTAAGCCACAGGGCAATAAAGCGCCGGTCGCTAGGAAACCACAGAATATTCTTAGCACAAAAAAGGGAATGAGAGGTTGAATGTCCTCAACGGTGAGAGAAAGAGAAAATCACATCTTATCTGGTTTAACCAGACACCATATCCAAAAGCCATCGCTGTTCTTTGTTCCCCAATCTGGAGTCAAGCCAACCATTGATAAGACAAAGGCGACCTCCAGACCTCTTATGCCTGTGCGCTTCATCAGTGTGTCATTAGGCCATATTTACGCACTTGATAGACGCCGTGTTCGGCTGTTAACTGAATATGTCAGACTGGGCCAATTTAACACGGCCTAAGTAAATAGAATCGGTTATATGATGACATAACAGATCCATTGTCAAATGACTGGACTCTTGCCATGTTTTGTCTTGACACATGTTAGCAGACATTGTGTTGAACATTAAAATTGGATGTTTAGTCAACCTTGAACTTTCAGAGCAAACATTTCTTGAATATAAAAGGTTAAAAAACATGCATATAGTAAGAGAGAAGTTCTGTTCTCATATGATAAGAAATATGTTGATATTAACCATGCTTGAAAACACATTGACTTTGAAATGTTATATGCATGTTTTATACTGATACTGGGCCAAAACGTACCTGGGAGGTTTTGCATGATTTGCTCTCACCGCAGGCCTGAATCGGTTTAAATTTTCCATTGTGAATGCACTTGCTTAGGAGGTGATCTGTTGATGTTTTTCTGTTGCAAAAGAACAAAAATGACTTAAGCTAGTATATGCAAAGATACGGTGACTCGAGGGACTCAAGTTTGCATATACAGTAGAACAAGAGTTTTAGTGCTGGGGGTGATTCTCTTAATTGCAGGATACAATGTCACTTCAAACTTAATCACTCACAATCATTGCAAATACTTATTATATTGGCCAGCAGCATGGTGAATACAGACTGTATAGTCTACACTGACTGACTGCTGTTTCAGGTCAATGAATCAGGTCAGTGGACTGATGAGTGAGTAATAAAACTCTACTTTACTGGTCTGACTAAACTTCCAATGCTTTATTCTCCTTCTTTTACCATTCAACTTTTAGAATACATTCAATATCTGATAGATGCCTTGACTTGAAAGGAATATTAAAGGGGTTCATCGTAACCATCTCTATCAACATCAAAGGCATGTTTTTGTTTACTACAGAAAAATAGTTGGTGCGTACATTTATTAAAGCAGAAAGTATTTAAACATTGATCATAATGTTTAAAATATGAAACTTTCACACTGTACAACCATAGCACTAAAACATTACATTTCTTAGTATGTACACTCTAAAACATTTTCATGCCATGAATTGAAAAACTGGATTCTATCACACTTTCTCATACACTCTAAAAAATGCTGGGTTGTTTCAACCCAATTTTGGGTCAAATATGAACTAACCCAACTGTTGGGTTAAAAAGCTAATTTAAAAATGTAACCAAAATTTAACCCAACAGTTGGGTTAGTCCGTATTTGACCCAACATTGGGTTGAAACAACCCAGCATTTTTTAGAGTGTATGAGAAAGTGTGATAGAATCCAGTTTTTCAATTCATGGCATGAAAATGTTTTCAATCATGGCAACTATCACATTAAATGTGAAAGTATTCCAGTAAGTAACATTACTATAATAACCCCACTGTACACTGTTAACTGAAACCAAGACCATAAAAACCAGTCAATTGTAATATATTTTAACTGTGTAAAAAATATATTTTATTTCAGCTAGTTGCCAGGGTAGTTCTTATTTTTATTTAGTTTGTTGATGTACTCAGATAACTAAAACTGGAGTAATTATATAGACATATTAAAACAAACTTATAAAAATGACAAAAACACACAACAAATTTACATTTAAAATGAAAAGAAAAAACACTATAATAATGTCTAATTTAATTCTAAAATAACCCTGGCTTACAGCACAAATTTACTTAAAACTTTTAAAGCTTAATTAAGAAAACAAAACCCACTAGCCAACAATCACCCATAGCATTTATAAACGTAATTTATAGCCTTCAAGACGTATAAATCTAAACCTTTGTGGTATTAGATATTACAGCTACTATGTCAGCAATGCTCCAGTGCCAATGAGATTCAGAAGTGCTAAAAACATTTACTAACGTTTCTGACAACACATGGCTTTAAAGGGATAGTTCACCCAAAACTTCTGTCATTAATTACTCACCCTCATGTCGTAAAAATGCTGTTCTGTGTCAGCTGCGTCATGCCAGATCTGTTTCCTACGTTGTTGTGATTTGATCTGAACGAAAACAGCGTATCTGTGTGACGCAGCTGACACAGAACAGCATACGCTGTTTACATCCAGCTGATATTCTCCAAAATGGCGCTACAGGGTGATGCGGAGGAGACGAATTGTTGAATAAAGTTGTTTTTTTTTTCTTTTGCGCACAAAAAGTATTCTCGTAGCTTCGTATAATTGCGGATGAACCACTGATGTCACATGGATTATTTTACCGATCTCCTTGCTACGTTTCTGGACTTGAACATGTCAGTTGCATTGCTGTCTATGCAGGGTCAGACAGCTTTCAGATTCCATCAAAAATATCTTAATTTGTGTTCCGAAGATGAACGAAGGTCTTACGGGTTTGAAACGACACGAGGGTGAGTAATTAATGACAGAATTTTCATTTTTGGGTGAACTAACCCTTTAATGCCACGACTTTTGAATTTTAAGCCAGTGCGCACAGTGTGTCAAAAGACCAAAAACTGTCCTGTAAAGATATTTGATCAACAGGAGAATAAAGTCCCACAACAGAAATGGGTACAGCCAAGTAAAAAATGCCTAGTAAACGTAATGCAAAACCTACTTTTTGATCAGTTTTATGAAGGACAGCTAAAGGACATGAGAGTGGTTCTTGATTTTTTTAAGAAATATCCAACAAAACCACAATACCATTTAAGCTTTATTGTGATATCTGAATAGTTTACAATACAGTGAAAACAGACAAATTAGACTTTTCTTTACTAGGACAGAATGCAAAGCAATGTAATCAAGTAAAAAGAAAAAAGCTTTTTTTGCATTGAAGAAAAATAAGAAAGAAAGAAAACCAGGCACGACTTAATATAGCCATTATAAATACAACATGCTTTAGACCTTATATTTTAACAGTCCTAAGAAAAGAACTCAGCAAACTTATACAATCGCTTCCTTTGCATACCACTGTTGCCTTAAACTAGATGTCGTTTGAATGACAAATCTCAGATTAACAGCTCTAGAAAGGTTTGAAACCAGTGTCACTAAAAGAAACTGCAGTAAACAATCTTTTCTACTGCCAATATCAGAAACACCTTAATATGTCGCTGTAAAAGTCAAATCACAATCCAAAAAGGCTAACAAAGTAATTTCCCACTTGGTATTCAGAGAGGCCACAAACTCGATTTTTGGTTTGAACAAGTGGTTCTCAGTAAAAAGGTTTCGGTTGAGCGATGTCTTATTTTTTGGTGCACACTGACAGTGACACTGGCCTGGATCTAGTTCTGTTTCTGAAAATCTTAGGGAAAGCTGTTTTTTTGTAAAACGGCCTGGGTCGGTGTTTCTATTGTGAAATTTCGGCAGGTGAATCCAGCTCACCATTGACCATGATGCTAAAACATGACCAGCACAGCAGACATTCTGCTATTAGGCTCTCCACAGGAAACTATCGAAAAAACAACTTCAATATTAAAGAAAAAACTAAAAATACAAAGCTCATTATCATCAAACTAAGAGAGCACATATCAAAACACGCTGTGAGACAGCAAAAGAAGTGTCTTAAAGGAAACAGCACAGAGGAACTAGTGAACAACAGCAAAAACGGCTACAAATAAAGTGAGGGAAGTAAGGGAACACGCATACATGCATCCAAACACACACTCTCTCTCTCTGTCTCTCTCGTCATTCACACACATATATAAAGCCAGCGGTACAGTGAACAAAAGTGCTTCAAGTCGGGGAAGTAGAGAAACTAACCCAGTAGAAATATGTATAAAACCTTAAATATGTTACTTTATGTACAAAACTGTGTGAGAGGGACAATGTATTGTCTGTAACTCTATATCATCTTTCAAGTAAGATATATCTACAACTATTTTGTTTGCATTGTCTTTGACTGATTCGAAGGTCATGTGACCGGACTGACCTTATCGGCGGCGAACGGTAAACGAGGGTTCGCCACTCATTCTACTATTGCCTGCCATGCACGACGAAACCTCAATATTCATCTGTACGATTCGATATATATGCATTTAATTATATTCGATAAAAATCTACATTAAATGCCCCTCTTTACCTCTACAGGAAGCAAGCTCCGCCCCCTCCCATTCTAACGGCCCCGCCCCCTTTTATATACTTTGCAGAATACAACCACTGTTTCATAACATCTCTAGCTTTGACATAGAACTATGAAAAAATACTGGATTATATTAAACTTTCAAGTGGATAGAGGTTCTGTGAGGTTCGTTTCCAAGTTCGTGTCGCTTTCGAGTTCGATACGAAGCTCCAGCAGAGCTTCTAATAGATGTGCTGGGTTCTCGGAGTCATGCGCCGCACAACACAGGAGAGGGAGATTTCTTTTCTTTTCTTTTTTTATCTTTTGAAGAGGCACAAGATTCATGCTGCTTAGAGGCAAAGATGTGGAGAAAAGCTACAAAAGGAACACATCCGCTCGCATGCTCTCAGACAGTCCGGGTAAAGTGCAGAAGGTTTTGAAGTGAAAGCTCCGGATTGCATTTATCTCTATTAGCAGCAAAAGAATCACGTAATGCCACATTGAATGGTGTCCGATTGTAAAATTCGAGACCTGCTTCTGACGCGCCAATCCAATTGGACGAATTACGAGCGTAGCCTGCGGAAGAAAGCGAAAGCAGCAGATTTCGTGTGTTTGAAAGTAGAGGGAGATGATCAAGCCAGCAACCACCCAACCCTGAAAATCATTCAAAAGGCACAAGATTCATGCTGCTTAGAGGCAAAGATGTGGAGAAAAGCTACAAAAGGAACACATCCGCTCGCATGCTCTCAGACAGTCCGGGTAAAGTGCAGAAGGTTTTGAAGTGAAAGCTCCGGATTGCATTTATCTCTATTAGCAGCAAAAGAATCACGTAACGCCACATTGAATGGTGTCTGATTGTAAAATTCGAGACCTGCTTCTGACGCGCCAATCCAATTGGACGAATTACGAGCGTAGCCTGCGGAAGAAAGCGAAAGCAGCAGATTTTGTGTGTTTGAAAGTAGAGGGAGATGATCAAGCCAGCAATCACCCAACCCTGAAAATCATTCAAAGCATCTAATACAATCATTTGATTATTTTCCATGAAAAAAAGGCCATAAAATGGACAGACTTTTGCCTCTAAACCCATGAACAAGGCCTCTGCAAAGTGCAAACAAAGTAACTGCATTCAAGTATGCCATAAACATAATGCGTAAAACACACTGAGCTAACATGCACGTGTGCATGTCCAAACATGTGGTTTAACACATAAATTACACATAGCAATGAACATACACATGATTGTAATATCAACAACAATAGTTTTGTAAAATCTTGTCATCATTTGGCGTGAAGGGGGATGAAAATGTAACGCAAACAATGTTCCGAGGACACTCGTTTCAGTTTTCCCCAATGTTCAGTGCATCCAAACGGCTGTCGCTTGTCTTGTTTCGTTTAGTTTTTTTTCTCTCGCCTATAGTACGGTTGCAAAAATGGAACCTGCCACGAATGCCAACTCAAAAGACGCGTGTTTGTGTAATCTCACCAAAAGCACCAGAGACAACTAAAGCTCCTGTAGGGGTCAGACGCTACTGCTGTACCAGAGTGTCCCACGAATTGCACAGTGAAGTCATCCGAGGAAGAAAAACATTTCGATTCGGAAATAAAACGGGTAAAACGCAGGGGAAATGCCATGCCACTGCAATGCTGAACGCCCACCCCCATCTGAAATATACTGCTACATAGCCTAACCCTGAAACCAACCCCAACTCTTATAACATATGTCAACGGTCGCTACCCCAAAGTGAAAGGAAAGACAATCAGAACGGGCTTGACGCAGAGGAGAAAAATGCTAACCAGTAACATCAGTCCACCAGGAAGGACTCGAGATTCCTGTCGAAAAAAAAAGAACGCACACTAAGACACACGCCTCCCGCTCAATCACAAAAAGATGTCAAATGAAAAAAGTGAGACTGTGTCTTCTGGATACTGTTAACAGCTTACACACGAGGAGTGCCGAGCACACCGAAACCATTTAACGGGGCAGTCGAACAGGAAGGGAGAAGGTTCGGATCCCAAAGTGTTGACATGTACATCTCGGAAAAAGGTCCTAGAGAGTCTTTCAGTGACCGTAGATGTCTTCGATTCGCTTTCCGTCACTCTGCCTTTGAGTTTTGTGATGACCCAGTAGATGTCAGGATGTGTCATGGTCGACGGTGGCATGTGTGTGTGCGCGCGTGTCTGTGCGTTTTTTGTTTGTGTACGTGTGCGTGTGGTGGTGTCACTCGGCAAAGTCCACGGCAGAGCAGCCCAAAGGTCACTGAGCGGAGAGGAAGCAGGTGAAGGTCACTCCCAGCCATTATCTTTGATCATGTGAGCCAGCTCGATGATGAACTTGCCTTCTTTGTATTTCTGACTGCTCTCAAATGCATGCTCCTGTAACAGAGACAAAAACCGACGAAACGTCAGGACTGAGAAACGTGCAGTTTTGACTACTGAGATAAATCAAACAATATTTCTGTCTACTTGAAGGGATTGTTCACCCAGAAATGAAAATCCTGTCATCATTTACTCACCCGAAACCCATAATACTTTGGTTAATCTTCAAAACACAAATGAACATTTTTAATGAAAGCTGAGAGGTTTCTACGCCTCCACTGAAAGTTCAGGTAACAAAAACTCCAAAAAAGATCAGAAGATCCAAAAACGGCATAAAAGCCTTTAAAAGAGTGGTTTAATCCAAAACTTGGGCTTTTAATTTGTTCTAGCACTTAACACACACACACACACAATCTTCTGTGTTTGCCATAAGCAATGCACTATATGTATGCGTTTGTCGATCATTGTTTAGATGCACATAAAAGCATACATTAAATCTGTTCATTATATAAGGTGATTGAATCCCATCACAAGATTTGGATTAAAACACTCAATTCATATGGATTTGTTTTATGATGCCTTTATGACCTTTTAGGATCTTTTAAATTTCAATGGAGGGACAAAAACCTCTCAGGTTTCATTAAAAAATATCTTAATTTGTGTTTCAAAGCTTAACCAAAGTCTTATGGGCTTGGAAAGACATGAAGGTGAGTAAACGATGACTAAATTTTCATTTTTGGGGGTGAACTGTCCCTTTAGCAATAATGAAAAACAGGATTTGCCTTTCTCTTAAAAGATTATGATATTGATATGCTTCCTCACCAGTGCACCCAGACCATGTATTGTTTATAAGTTAAACTACAAAAATAGAAACTGCAATGTTTATATCATAACTGATACATATACTATCATATGACATATGCCACATTTACATATGGCTTGGCAGCCATCTCCTTTTTCTAGTATGGCTGCACAATTTTGGGGAGAAAAATAGAATAGCAATTTTTCTGAACTGATGACTATAAAATGTGACTATAAAATAATAAATTATTATTATTATTTACTGCTGCAATACTGTTGCTGGAACTACATTGATACAAAGATCTTAGCCAATCATAACAGAGGCCTTTAAGGTACAGTAGCCAAAACAGCCTGTTTAAAAAGGTCAGAAAGAGGGAAGAACATGTTTGGTCCAAGAAAGGGGAAATAAAATGCTATAAAAATGCAGAACAGGAGCCTTTTAATGTATTCTGGACAGGATAAGACTCCCCTGTTACATGATATAACATGCTAAAATTATAGCTATTGCTTTAGTATGGTCAGCTTAACTAAAGTCTTTTTGACTGCTTTAGGCTGTCTGAATCTCCTCTCACACCTGTCCATTACTCATCTGACTTAAATCGGCACACTAGAGCAGTGGTGTGTGGTGTGTGGTGTGTGTAAACCCTACACTGCCAGCTTTGACTCAGTTGGCTTGAAATAAGAGCTGTTCCTGAGAGTTTCTCATCAGATGATGGTGAAAAGAGCTTCGAGAAACTGGTCTGTGATCAGTGTTTCAGAGTGGCTTGAATCTAAAGGCTTTGTAATCAAACACGTGGAGACCTGAAGATGTTTAACAAGATTGAGTCACGAGTGTAAAACCCTCTTAACCAATCCTGAGACATGATAAGAGCTCTGGTTTAATCAGGAAGAGAAACAACCACACAATACCTCAATACCTGCCATCTACATAAACACATAAAAACAATGCGACAGAACTTTCCTTTTATGATTAGCTTTAGGTGAAATAATTATTAGATTACAAAAGCTTTGAGTAATACATTAACACAATACTACTGCTTTCCAAAGCAGAGATACATTAAACTTAGCTATTTTGTCCTCATTAACATGTAATTAGATAAATAAATTTGGATAGGTTGGAATATATGGCAAACATATTTAGCATTTTTATACTGAATAGCTCATCACTGATCCAAATGAACTTAAATCAATATTAAACAATATATATTTTTCTTATGCACAGAAATGCTGTATTTATTTGATCAAAAATACATTATATATTAATACATATATTGTGAAATGATATATTTTAAAGTAACAGAATATATTTTAAAATGTAATTTATTTTTGTGATGGCAAATCTGAATTTTCAGCAGCCATTATTCCAGGCTTCAGTCAGTGTCACATAATCCATATCCATAATCCAGTTTCACATAATAGATACAGAAATATTTTGCAAAATTATAAATGTCTTTACTGTCATCTTTTAATTAATGCAATGCATGCTTGCTGAATAAAAGTATGAATTTCTTTAAAAAATATATTTATTTATTGTCCATTTCGATATTTTCATGTTTGATGAAATGTATTCAAATATTAATAAAACGTCATTTCAAATGTTAAATTCACATTACAGATCTGTTCAGCATTATATTATGAGATGTGTGCTTGTTTTAATGACTTATTAATGAAAGTTATTATAAAATGTTATCAAAACTGATCTATTATTCAGTGTCTGCTGTTTGCGTATGAAAACACAACAGCATGAACACTTATAGCATCGAAGTGGGTCCTAATTGAGCGGTGAATAAAGACATACATAGATCTAAATGTGTGCTGGACTGCAGTGAGAGGTCAGAGGATGTTAATTCTGGTCACTAGAGACCAGCAAAGTAACAGGATATCAGTAGACAAAAATAAAGAAACCCACACAGCTCAGATTAGCCAACTGCTGTCACTGCAACTGCAGAACAAGCATGTATAAGCAAAGTGCGACACCTCGAAACAAAACGCAGCTTGTCTTGTGATGCAAGGAAAAGCGTTTCAAATAATAGTCTATAATTGGCATGGAATGGAAGGAGAGTTAACTTACGTATTTCCAGCCCAGAGTGGTTTTACAATTTTCACAGTAGATGTCCGCCACAGCGTGTAAACCTGTTAGGAGAACCCTCTCCTCTGCTGGACCACAACCGACATTCACACTGAGGGAAAAGAGGTTAATCAATGGTCAAAATGATTATTCATGTGACCCATGTGTTTTCTGAAAGTCATTGTGGGTAACCTTTACTGGTTGACCACTAAGGAGGTCAGAAGCAGAACTACAGCAGATGTGATTGCTATCACTGGAAACACTGTGTCTACACTGGAAGTGACCAGCGGCCATGTAGCATCACAGCTACGACTAGAATAGCTTTAAAATTACATTTAATTTTCAACCGAAATCAACTTGACATAAAAACAGACTATGCATAGGCTATTTTAGATGCCGTTGGTAAAATTATATACACACGTAAGAATGGTTTTACAAATGATTTACACAAATTTGTTCTGCTCATCTTTAATGAGGCTCAAATGTTAGTAATCCTACAAATTAGTAGCAAAGCAAAATATTATTTAAATTAGCTGATGGGGACCAGATGCATTGCATAATGAGCTGGCTTTGATATAATGGTCAAAATTAGCGGAATGCATACTGAATAAAAATCATAATCTCACAATTTACACTATCGTTCCAAAGTTTGGGGTTGGTAAGATTTTTTTGTTTTTGACTCTTATATGCTCACAAAGGCTGCATTTATTTGATAAATGTAGTAAGAACTGTGATATTGTGAAATATTATTAACAATTAAAATAACTGTTTTCTATTGCAATATATATTAAAATGTCATTTATTCCTGTGATGCAAAGCTGAATTTTTCCGCATCTATTCCTAGAGTCTTCAGAGTGTCACATTATCCTTCAGAAATCATTCTGATTTGTGCTCAAGAAACATTTCTTATTATTGTCAATGTTGAAAACCGCTTAATATTTTTGTGCAAATAATGATATTTTCTCTGGATTCTTTGATGAATGGAAAGTTCAAAAGAACAGCATTTATTTAAAATTAAAATCGTTATATTATAAATGTCTATACTGTCACTTTTGATCAATTTAATGCATCCTTGCTGAATAAAAGTATTAATTTCTTTTTAAAAATTGTACTGACCCCAAACTTTTGAACGCTGGCATATGATATTTGTAAATAATGTTTTCCATTGGTAATGTGAAGTGATCTAATTTAACTCATTTTGCATTAACACATTCTTTCATAAGTCTGTATAGATCAGTATTGTATAATATTTCAAGAGAAACTTAACTCTTAATGGAAGAATCCTTCTTGAGTTTATGTTTTTATATCTTTGCAATGGCAATGCTTAATGCTCATGCACTACTGTGCATTGCCTGAGGAATGTCACAGTTCGCTAGCACAAACACATTTAACCTAGACTTTATCATCGTAATATCTCGCACACACCGGAGCGCTAGCTTAAACACACTGGTAGCGCTATGCTTAAATATGATGAATCATCAACTCGCATCATTAGATAGCAGTGCTATGTTTAGGCCTACAGCTCTTGTAATATGCAAAACAGCTATTCCCATTCCTCTATGAGCCTCTGATAGAGATATTAGGGATAATGTGCAGTCACCCGGTCATTATGACAAAATAAACTCCTTCAGGGTGATATATGACCCATCTGCCTTGGAATCTGTCTGGGATTATTTTGCATAAACGACCAGGTACATAACCCATTTTATAAAAATACCATTCAAAAGTTTGGGGGGCCTCTGATAGAGATATTAGGGATAATGTGCAGTCACCCGGTCATTATGACAAAATAAACTCCTTCAGGGAGATGACCCATCTGCCTTGGAATCTGTCTGGGATTATTTTGCATAAACGACCAGGTACATAACCCATTTTATAAAAATACCATTCAAAAGTTTGGGGACGATAAGATTTTTTAATGTTTTGAAAGAAGTCTCTTCTGCTCACCAAGGCTGCATTTACTTGATCAAAAATACAGTAAAAACAGTCATATTACAAAATATTATTGCTGTTTAAAATAACTGTTTTCAATTGTAATATATTTTCAAATGTAATTTATTCCTGTGATGCAAAGCTGAATTTTCAGCATCATTACTCCAGTTTTCAGTGTCAAATGATCCTTCAGAAATCCTTCTAATATGCTGATTTGCTGCTCAAGAAACATTTCTTGAGCAGCTTAATATTTCTGTGGAAACCGCATCATTACTCCAGTTTTCAGTGTCAAATGATCCTTCAGAAATCCTTCTAATATGCTGATTTGCTGCTTAATATTTCTGTGGAAACCATGATAAATTTTTTTTGATGATCAAAAGTTCAAAAGAACAGCATTTATTTGAAATAGAAAGCTTTTGCAATATTATAAATATCTTTATTGCCACTATTAATCTTTTTTTAATTAATTTAATTAATTAATTAATTTTAATTAATGCATCCTTGCTGAATAAAATAATAATTTCTTAAAAAGACAGACCCAAAACCTCTGAACAATAATAGTGTATCATTTTAATTCACAACATGGAAAATGCTATAAATTATTGATGTGAATGAGATATATACTTACACTGAATTGAAGAGGTAGGCTCGCCCCTGGCTGCCTTGGAATGACTAGAGAGAGAAAAAGATAAATATAATGTTATATATGAATGATAACTTTACAATCAAAGTTCTCCCACACTCACAGATACATCAGACATGGTTTTCCATGAAAGAGGCATTAAAAGTGTGTGTGTGTGGGTGTTGTGGTCCTCTCTGTATGTTTGTCTATGTATGTGTGAGTATGTATGTAGAAAGTCTGTCTGAAACACACTGTGTTCTGACAGCCAAGCTCTGGTCACAGGCCAACATGTGTATTTCATAAATGAGTCTCTGCATGTGTGTGTGTGTGTGTGGGTGGGTGTTGTGGTCCTCTCTGTATGTTTGTCTATGTGTGTATGTGTGAGTATGTATGTAGAAAGTCTGTCTGAAACGCACTGTGTTCTGACAGCCAAGCTCTGGTCACAGGCCAACATGTATATTTCATAAATGAGTCTCTGCATATGTGCGTGCAAGTATGAAACAGTGTTTCTCTTTAGAAAATGTGTGTATGTGGGTTTATGAGACTCTACATAATAAGCTCCACACATTGAGCTGACTAGTGGAGAGTGAAGGAACAGAGGTGCTTTTATTCCTCTTCATAAAAATGGAGATAAAGCTGAACGCTGACAGGAGACACTTCTGTTGGGTTCCCATTCAGAGTTTAACGGGATTGTTCACCTAAAATTAAAACTCTGTCATCATTTACTCATGTTGATCCAAACCTATATGGCTTGCTTTCTTCTGCAGAACACACATATATATATATATATATATGCATTAACTTTAATTAGTTATGAAAAAATAACGCGATTAAAATATTTTTACCCAGTTAATGCACTGGCCCCGCCCCCAGACCTGTATGTCATCTTACATTTCATACTGACTGTTGACAAATATGATGCACGGCAACAACTCCATTGTGCCCTAAAATTCAAGATATTGGCGCAAAATGGCCGCGGCGGCCATTGTAAGTCCGTAAGACCGCAAGTGCACATGAAGTGTTCCTTTTGGGACAGGGTCAGAGAGAGCCGTTTACTGAATTCCTGAATGAATCAGCCGTTTGAATGAATCGATTCATAAAGACATTTACCGCCACCTGCTGGTAGTTTTTGTTTCTTCTTTAGAGTATCATTTACTCACTCTTATGTTGTTTCAAACCTGAATGACTCACTTTCTTTTGCACAACATAAAAGAAGGTATTTTGAATAGCCTACTGTTGGTAACTAAGCTGTTTTGGTCACTAGTGACTTTCATTGCATGACCAAAAAATAATGAGACGTTTCTCAAATTATCTTCTTTTATGTTCCATACTTTATGTTAGGCCATTGTAGCCTAAATATTTAACATGATAATAGCTTTAAATTAGCTTTTGGGGGTATTTTCACAGCCAAACTAATTTGCGATTAATTAGATTAATTAATCGCAGCACCCTGTAATTAATTAGATAAATGTAATCGACTGACAGCCCTAATATATGTATATATATATATATATATATATATATATATATATATATATATATATATGAAGAGTTCAGATGCAAAAGCCTCTAAGTAACGTCTGAATTTTTCCTTCTAAAATGAGCATTTTTCGAACCTATTCATTGCCATTAAAGTGAAATTACTGAACCCACAGCTAATTTTAGAAGAAAATTTAAAATGGCACTTTTGCATCTGAACTCTTCATATATAAACTCTTCATATATAAATAGATAGATAGATAGATAGATTGATAGATAGATATTACATTAATTAAAAAACATAAGTAACATAAGTTCCATAAAAGTCATTCATAAAACTCAAAGTCTTAGATTTGAGAACAAAGCAAAATTTAAACAATATTCAATGAAATCCCTCAAATCTGATGCAGACCTCCTTGGCATGATGACAGAAGTAGTCGTGCAATTTGTGAACAAATCTCTTGTTTGAATCAGATCTTTTCAGTGAATCAGTTCATTCAGTTTATAAATCCATGATTTGTTCATAAATCAGAATGATTCAGTTCAAATGACTCCATGATAAGGTTTCAGGTTAACAGTTTTCTGGAAAGGACTGACAGTGAATACAGACTTAAATTTCAGTTTGTTCCTCAAAAAAAAAAAAAACATACGACAGTGAAACTGCTTGGAAAAAATGACCAACACGCCACTGATAATGACTTTATGTTCCACAGAAGAAAGAAAAGTCTAGAAAGTTTGGAATAACATGATTGTGAGTAAATGATGACAGAACTAATCCCAAAAGTGTATTTCCAATCCTAAATGTCAGTTGTTTTTTTAAGCTGTCTGCATCCCTCTTTTACTCTGTCAGTATCTCTGGTTCCGTAATCTCTAACTGGCTACTTTCTCCTCCCTACTCTATCTCACCGCTGGTGGTTTTAAAAGCATTAACCTGTTTAGCCTCTACCACACCCTATTAACACAGATAATAGAGTTTAGTCCAAACAACCTGGACTAGCAACTGTTATGAGGACAAATACTTCAGTCACATACCCAAACAGCACTGCAAAAGCAACAATCAACAGCATATACAACAAGACACTACATACTGAAGAGACAATATATATATATATATATATATATTGAGAGAGAGAGAGAGAGAGAGAGAGAGAACATGTGCAGTGCTTTTCAGATTAGGACAGCTTTCTGGGAAAACTTAAACACAATCTCACCAACGCAGTTAATTATAAATGAATATTTAAACTATGCACATCTAGGATTTTTCTACAAGTGCAATGCATGCTTGCTGTTGGTGTAAGTGGCTGGATTTAGGCCAGTGTGCTCCTGGTAACCAGCTGTCATCCTCGGTCGCAAGAGCTGGGACGGGGCGAATCGGCTTTACTTTTCCACTGCCGATGACCCGAGTATAGCTACAAGCCTAATAAAGACTGTTAAAGCCCACAGCGGCTGTCTGCACTCTGCTAAGAGGAGTGTCTTACCAGCTCGAGCTGAAAGCAAACGGGTAATTTTATAGGGACCCTGACACAATGAAAGGCCCCCCAACTGTGTCGTTTTACATTGTGGGACAAGTAAATCTGGCTCTAGCTACAATGGTGGTGTGTGCATAATGAACATGGGAATGAGAGGAGGGGTGAAAGCAGTGCATTTAATTACAGATCTGCCTCCATTATTATGTTATAATTACAAACGCCGTGCATGACAGTCGTCGGAAACATTCAGTGCAAATAAGCAAAGAGACACATTAGTGTCACAAAATGTTTTTATGCAAGCTTCCGATTCAACTGGACATTTAGTAAGAAGATACTAAATACAAGTTACTTTTTTTTCAGCAGAAATTCCCTCACATTGTTCCAAGTTAAGGTTTTTGACATGGCTTGAGGATATCTTGGTAAGTGTTGCTTGGTTTTCAACTACTGTAACCATAACAGCAGGCCACACAGAAGGGATCCCTGGGATTCAACAACTCGCTCATATTTGCCAGAGGATACATTTCTCTTTTAAAAAGATTAATGAACACTTTACCATTTTTCCGCATGACAAGGGCCAAGGCTATTTAGGTTAACCTGCAGATGCAATGAAGTGTAGGTCAATTATTTAAATTGGCGGTTTGGACTGTGTGGCCTAATGCATACAGTAAATGTTGCATGCAAACTAAAGGGTGAATACTCTTCCTACAAACCTGAAATAGCATTTCAAAACTTTCTACCAAATGCATGCACTTGCACTGGAATTGGTGGCCTGTTACATAAACTGCTTAGACTAGTCATCTCATTTTTTTCTTTAAGACTGGTCATTAAAGAAGTCAGTTACATAAAAACTAGTTAATTAGTCAAATTTGAATCCAAAAAGTAAGTACTGCTATCTGATCGAACTAGTTGTTAAGTTGACTCAAGAATGCACTTTAGCTGAATTTAACGGTCATGATTTCAATCTCTCATTTTAAAAATGTCTTTGGCATAATCAACTGTCAGATGTGACAGTCAGACTGTGACTGCCTTTGGTTGAAGTAGTTGCAAGGTTGCCTTGTTCAACCAATGATGCATACATTTTAATTAGTAATCACAAAGGTCACACAGACTACTAATAACATACACTTCAAAAGTCTGAGGTCAGTAAGGTTTGATTTTATTCAGCAAGGATGCATTATTTAAGGAATAGATTACATTTTAAAATATTTATTAAAACAGTTATTTAAATATTTTTTCACAATATTATTGCAAAATAAATGCAGCCTTGGTGAGCATAAAAGACTTCTTTCAAAAAAAATCTTTAAAAAAAAAAAAAAATCTTCCAAACGCAAAACTCGTTGGTGTATGTAAATGAAAAGTGAAATGCATTCTGGCATATGTGCAAGTTATTTGTGCATGCTTAAAATTATATACTTTATTGAAACTATGCATTGAAACTACACAAAGTGTTACTGCACTCCAATCAATGTAGATTTGGAGCATGCAGCATTGCTTTATCGTTTCATATGCCAGTCAGAAGATTTATGGCATCAATTCACTGATTCATGATCATGTCATAAACTTTGAACAGCATCATCCACACACTTCAAAGGATATTCAGTCCATAACAGAAACATCAAAGAACAGACGTCTCTCAGGTCTTTATGCAAAATGTCTGAGATTCTTCCAGCAGCCATCACAGACTGATTTTGATTGCAAGCCTAAAACTTTCCACCTGGCTTGAAAACAAAACCACCCATTCTTCCCTGCCTCTTTTGCCTGTCTTCATTTATCTATTGGCTAAAGACTTACTCAGCACTTACTGGCTGACTTTCCTCCCTCTCTCACTGGTCTTAACTCTTCTGCAAATGTAACCTGAGATTACTGTTGTTAAAACAGAACAAGTGGGTCATTTACTGTTCCTATCAAAGGCACCTGGCTCTGAGACAAACTGCAGTCAATGCCGGGTTTGTTCTAATTCTTTTCAATCATTACCTGATTGTGGGGAGCAGTTAAGAGGCACATCTGATAGAAGAGGTTTGGTAACCCACTTTAACTACTGAGGAGGAGAAATAGGGAGTTTAATAGAAAAGGGATCAGAACCGGCAAACCCATCAACAAACAGATGCAGATAAAGGCAAGACTACATAAAATTCATAAACCTACACAATCAGTTGTATTGATAGCGTAGCACGTCTCCAACCTAACATGGATAAGCATGAAAATACACAGCACACTAAAATAGTCAACTTTAAATTAGATACTAAAAATAGTAAGTATACAATTTTTTGTATTAAAAGAAAATAAAAAATGTTCTTGCTTCATCCATCATTTCTGATTTATTTTTAAAATCAGTTGATTTTACAGAGAGCAATGTATTGGCCCGGCCAATGAATCATTTATTTGGACAGTTTGCAATAAATTGTGTCATTTTGTCTGGTGTTGTATCTACCCATAGCCATGTCAATACATTATAAATGTTCTGTTTTCAAATATTTGTTAGCACATTTTGAGTAAATTTATCAAATGTGTAAAAAATATTATAAAATAAAAATTCAATAATTCAGCGATAAATAAATATTTTATGCAAGACGTATAAATTAATTAATACATAGATTTATGCATTATTGATTAATTATTAGAGCTATTTATTATGCATTATGAGAGATTAATTATTATGCATTATTAATTAATTGTTAGCAAGAAAAATAAATAAATACATACATTTGCATAAACAATGGCATCTTAGAAATAAAAATACATTTTGACAAGAAAAACAAAATGATGTAATACGTATATATATATATATATATATATATATATATATATATTAGTGCTAGGCAATGATTAATTGCGAAAATTCCAAAATAAAAGTTGTGTGTACTGTGTATATTTATTATGTATATATTTAAAAAAATATGTTTATATATTAAATATATTTATATATAATATCAATTATATGATTATAAATCTATACATGTAAATATTTTCTAAATATATACTGTATGTGTGTGTCTTTATATATACATAATAAATATACACAGTACACACACATATATTATATAAACAAAAACTTTTATTTTGGACGCGATTAATCGCGATTAATCGTCGCCCAGCACTAATATACATATATATTTTCTTCAGCTTTATTTTTGCCATTTTTGCCTTTATTATAGGACAGATCAGAGCTGACAGGAAGTGAAGTGGGAGAGAGATAGGGGCGGGATCGGGAAAGGTCCTCGAGTTGGTATTCGAACTCGGGACGGCCGTAGCGCACTGACACGTATAAATACATTTATGCAAGATAAATAAACAAATACATTTGGCCAAAATGAAGCATCATAGAAGGTAAAATAATTATGCTGCCAATGTTTTGGAACAGGCTTTGCGTTGGGAAAGTGCCTATGGTGCAGGGCGATTAGTTATGTTCTTCTTCCAAGAACGTCGGAGTATTTTTTTGGAGGCGCCCCGTGTAAGAATTTCCCCACTCGACTATATAAGAGATTGCTTAACGTATAAAGGTCTTTCTGTAGTGAAATACTACCAAATGTCCCATCGCTGGAGCAGATGGGGTCTCTGTCTGCAACCCAGAGAGGGGCTTGATGATGACTTACTGCAGCAAAGCCTTAGCTTAGCCTTTCCACAATACTGTCCGCATTCCGCCAGTGATGTTTGATGCCGATCCAAGACTTCAGCATGCGAGTCCTGCTTTTTGTTGGCTAGCACCATGCGTGCTAATCCTTTCTAATGTTGGCAGGTTTGTGACTGCATAATGCAAGATACCTTGATACCTCCTAGTTTCTGAAAGAACGCATTAGTAGGACGAGATGCATCCTTTCAATGAAGGTTTCACCACAATTAATATGTATCAAGAATGATCGCATTATGAAAGATATCAACAAGAAGAATGATATCGGGCATGGCAAGTCTTGGCTTTTGTGGCCATGCTGGAAGAATGAAAGTATGTCATAATCAAATTGACCTGCTTTACCAGTTAAAACAAAAAAGCCACAAACATTTTCCACTTTTGACCGCTAACAAAGACCTCCATTCTGAAATAAAGTGGGTCATCTTTAAGGCACCATCTAAATGTCAGGATATGTAAGGAACATCTGTTAAGCTTTTCATGGTTTAAATGTCTATTCTCGCCCTTAAAATCCCCTCGCAGATAACATCGCAGAAACAATGTACCCTTCATAATATACGATCTGCCATCGAGCAGGGCCATTTGTTAATGAAATGAAGACGCGTGCCATGAAAAGAGCCCTTAGGTTTGCAGTAGCTACAGGAGAAAGGCGCTGGACCCAGACTATCACCCAATGACATAATCAGCTTAGAGGTAATTCTTGGCGCTGAGGAGATGAGAAGGAGAAAGGAAGTTGCAGGAGAGCCCATACAGCAAAACCGCTTTTCACTCAGAGCGACACACCTCCCTAGAGCATGTGGTGTTTTTCAAGTGCTAAGAGCATTAATGCTTTTATTTGAACACACAAACAATCCTGTCTGAGTGCGCCATGGCTGAATGAAAAGAGACTTTCTGAAAGATTGTGGAGGATAAACGCACTGGAGCCTGAGCTGAAGTCCATTCAAATAAAATTTGTTTTGCTCACTGTGAAATTACATTCTTTGTCATGAATTTTGTCCCTGGTCTACCTTCATGTCCCGAAGAGAAAGTTTAACTGGCAAGGATTCATACAGTCATGCAATTAATATGTGACCCTGGACCACAAAACCAGTCATAAGGGTCAATTTCTCGAAATTGAGATTTATACATCATCTGAAAACTGAATAAATAAGATCTCCATTGATGTATGGTTTGTTATGATAGGACAATATTTGGCAGAGATACAACTATTTGAATATCTGGAATCTGAGGGTGCAAAAAAAAATCTAAATAGTGAGAAAATCGTCTTTAAAGTTGTCCAAATGAAGCGCTTAGCAATGCATATTACTAATCAAAAATTAAGTTTTGATATATTTACGGTAATAAATTTACAAAATATCTTCATGGAACATGATCTTTACTTAATATCCTAAAGATTTTTGGCATAAAATAAAAATCTATCATTTTGACCCATACAATGTTTTTTTTGGCTATTGCTAAAAATATACCCCAGCGACTTAAGATTTTGTGGTCCAGGGTCACATATGTGTCTAAAGAGGGCATGATATTACCGCTGCTCTCCACAGATCTTATTTTAGATCCTGTGTGTATTTAGATACAGATGGCAATGCATCATCATTACGTGTCAACAAGCCATAACTTGGCGGTAATAAGATTTGTACATTTTTACGGATTTTAGAGATATGAAAATATATCAATTAATACGAGTGACCGAGTAGGGCATTGGCCAGGTCAATTAACAGAAGTGCATTATTCAGCCTCATATCACTGCCAAACTCTATAGCCATGCCAATATATAGTATACATTTTCTGTTTTAAAATATAATTTTGGAGTACAAAATTTTTTTAATAAATGTATAATTGAAAAAATAAGTGTGAATAATAAATAAATACAGCAATATACATATAATATTATATTTGTATTTTGATATAAAATATATAATAATGTATTTTGAGAAGTAAAAAAATTGTAAGTGTAAACAATAATTAATTTCAGTAATATATAATAAATATATACACACACACAGATACATATTTGTTTGTTTGGGTAAAGTACTTTTAGCCTTGACCTGTTTGAGGCCACTGTCATCTTTATACAATACCACTATAAAGAACTGCACCATTGCATATCTACATAATCTATGACCTTAAAATAAGAACAACAAAAGTCTCTAAATACGTAATGGAAATACAAGTTAATCAATATTCCATTCCTCAGGTCAACATAATCCATAAAACGATGCTGAATCACCAATAGGACATGTTGAACAACTTCAAAAATATGACCCATAAAGCAGCTATGTGACGTGGCTTCTTATTGTACGTGAGAATTTTAATTAGGTGCATGTTCCTTCACTATAAAAATGAGGAAGCTAATCTTACCTAACTGGGACCGGATTCATGAAAATCTTCTTAAGAAAATATTTTAGAACTTTTTTAGAATTTTACTTTGGAACATTCTTATACACTAAAAAAAAAAAATCTTATCTTCTTCCTTAAGAACACCTTATTTTTATTAAATGACAGGTGTTATTTGATTGCATATTTTGTTTTGCATATCTGTCTTTTTGTACTGCCTTGCAGATTACCGTAATAATCATAAAAAGAGTGTTGTAGTAATTAAAAAATTCAAAATAAAGTCCATGTTTGACAGAATTTCGAATTCTACAGTCATCACACATAATCATGACTGATCATTGTTTACATAATGGATCACTGGTGTCACTTTTGAGTACTTGTGCACATTGCGAGTTCAAGTGATATATTTATTTATTTATTTCAGGTTTATTTGACAGGGACAATGCACATCAATAATACATAAATGTACAATGTGCCAGAATTAGCCAGAAGGCTATTTTGCATCTGCAGTCCTTGGACTGATGGTAAAATTTTCACCGTAAAAATATAAAGAATTAATCAATACATAATACTTACATACTCCAAAATACATATAACATTCACACTATTCCTAAAAAAACAACAACAACAACATCCGCTTAAAAGTTGTGCTGTGATTGGTTAGCTGGGCCAGCGTGTGTTGTGATTGGCTCCGCTCGGCGCCTGGTCGGGAAATGACATGCCCCTTACCATAGCCGTGTGTGCACTTCAGTGTAAATATTGCGTCAAAATCAAATCAATTTGAGCGCGATTTAAACCCGGATGATTGTAACCACTCTAAGTTAGTCTGCCTTGGGAAAGCTAGCGTGTCTCCGACATTATGATAACACTCGTTGCCTTCTCTAGTGCAGCTCAACCAGGTCTCGTCCCATTCGTCGGTATTTGTGATATTATAAATCCCGGAAAATATGCGTTGTAGTCCAAACGAGTCGTTCGTTGTAGTTTTTGAAAAGTGATTTCTGTTAAATAAAATATCTCCTTTTGAAGTGAACTTTGAGCTTTGTAACTTCGCAGATCTTTTTTATGCTCAAACTGCAACATTACAGACTAACTAAAGTTTAAAAAGTGAAAAAAGCATAATAGGACCCCTTTAAAAGGTCAATACACACTGTTCCAACAAACAATGAACAATACCTGATCGTTGTTTTGTTTTTTTGGATCAGTGCGTTACACCTGTTGACTTGTGTTGGCATTGGTCATTAATTGTTTTCGCCATTGAACTTGTTGAAATTACATTTTTAGTTTTTTGGAATATCTGAGAAGTAACATACTGCAATCTGGTGATGGTAGCTATTGGTCGACGTCAGTTGTTGCGGTGTGAAATAGCCTGAAGAGATTTTTAAGGATTTCATTTTCAGGCATTTAAATTCTAATTCAAAGTTTTTTCTTTAGAACAATCTTAAGATAAGAACATTCTTAAAAAATGTTTTTGTAAATCTTGAAAAAAAAAATCTAAACTTAGAACAAGAAGGAAATAGCAGTTACCAAGAATTTAATTCTTAAGAATGTTATTGTGAACCCGGCCCCTGAAGACTAATTTTCAAATTCCTTTGTCCTGGAAAACAAGAAATTAACAACCAGCATGCAAACAGGTTAACCAAACCACCTGTTTTCAGATCTGGTCTGAACTACAAGAGGGTTCGACTGATCCTGACAGGTGCTGTGCATACTGGGAAATGGATCATCTCTTGCAGTAGCGTTAACAGCTTAGCCATCTGGGAGAGTGGCACGTGCCTTCTGTGCGAACATATCCTGTTATATCCAACAAACAAGATTCAAAGTGTCTACTGTGGTATCACAGTACACCATAAACAAAACGGTACTGTAGTTAAGCTGGTAAACCTATTACGGATGCCGTCAGGAGACACAATAAAAGTCTAGTCGCAGAGACGAGACTTATTGCATGTTGCAAGGTAACAGAAAAATGTTATATAGTTTTACTTATATATAGTAATAAGTTATAGCTTTATATAGGGCTGTGCAATTAATCGCATGCGATTGTCATCCGCATCTCGTCAGTAAAACCGGTTCCGTGATTAGTAGTAAATCGCCATCACCTGCTTTCCAATGGAGCGGCATTTACTACACAGAGCCGTAGTTCACTGACAATTACCAATATCACGTTCATAATCGAATGCGATTCATCTGCGATTATGAACGCGATATTGTGTAGCTTGTCAGTGAACTACAGCTCTGTGTAGTAAATGCTGCTCCATCTGAAAGCAGGTGATGGAGATTTACTACTAATCACGGAACCGGCTTTACTGACGAGATGCGCATGACAATTGCATGCGATTAATTGCACAGCCCTAGCTTTATATATATTAACATGTTATAGCTTTATATATATATATATATACAGTACTGAATAATGTAGTTAAGTTGGTAGTATGGCGACTTTTAATTAGTTACTCCCCAACATTGTCTATGAGTCCATTAGAGTCTCCACTGACCTTTGAGATGAGCTCATCGTGATTAGCGAGATGTGCCCGGCAGTGGATGCAGCTGTAGGTTCGGTGACAGTTGGGCAGGTAAGCCTGGAAGGTCTTGGACTTTGTCATTTTTACCATCTCACAGTCGTGGTCCTCCTCACTGTGTTCCTCTGGGCTGGCGCTAGACGAGTTGCAGCTCTGCTGAACTTGCTGACAGAAGAAACACTGGAAGATGCAAGAAAAAGCCGTCGTTGTTGTGGAGTGGATGTGTGGCACGCTCCACACAGACACCACAGGAGAAAATACGACCTTGAAATAAAGGGAAAGAAAGATGGGGAAGGCCATTACTTTTTGGAATAAACATACTCTATCCTACCAGACTATAAAAGACAGGCTGAACTGACTTTAAAAAAGCAGTTCACCCAAAAATGAAAAGTCTTACATCCTTTACTCATCCTCATGCTCTTCCAAAACCATATGTCTGTCTTGAGTTTTTTTTTTACATGAAACACAAAAGGAGAAATTGCACTGGTCACTTTTCCATGCAATTACAATAAATACGAACAAGAGCATTCAAACTTAAAAAAAGATACAGAAGTATTATAACATTTCTCATAGAAATTGCATGGAAAAACAAACCATTGAATGATGACATTTTCCATATTTATGTTGAACCTACATTTGCATTTATGCATTTAGCAGATACTTTTATCTAAATAGACTTACGCTGGATTCAAGGTATACACTTTTAATTCAGTGTATTTCCTGGGAATCAAACCCATGATGTTTGGGTGTTGCTAGCGCCATGCTCAACTTGTGTGAACCATTTCTTTAGCATGAAAAATTTGTCCTAGAATTGCAAGAATATTTAGCAAATTAGCAGCTGAAATCAGATAAAAGTGAAAGAAAACAATAATTTCCTCTTCACCCGTGACAGCTTAAGCCTGAGCAGTCTGTGAGGCGTTGTGTGTCTGATGAAGTGTGAATAATAATGATTTTCCCTCCAGTGAATACCACATATTTAAGATTCACTTTTTAACCAACAACGGTTGTTTAAGCATGTCAAAAACTGCAGCTAGTTGCCCTGTGCACCAAGAGGACCAAGCTAAGCTTTATTGCCACTGTGGGAAATCCCGTGTCTATTAGAGGATGACATTCAAATCAACTTGCTTAAAGGGTTAGTTCACCCAAAAAATAAAAATGAGGCTGTGTTTTACTCACCCCCAATGCATCCTAGGAGTATATGACTTTCTTCTTTCAGACGAATCCAGTCGGAGTTATATTAAAAATTGTCTTTGATCTTTCAAGCTCTATCGTTGTACTCAGCGGGTGTTGCATTTCTTCTGTCCAAAAGACGTGAAATAAAAAGCACCCTTCCGCTAAAAAAAGTGTCTCACACGGCTCGGGGGGGCTGGGAGGGGTCGACAAATGCCTCCTGTAGCGAATCGATGCGTTTTTGTAAGAAAAATATCCATATTCAAAACGTAATAATCACTTTGATGTAGCTTGTGCCAATAGTTGTACACAGAAGCAGTTCCAGGGGAATGACGTATGAGGTCAGCGCTGCGCATGCGCCGGTGAGTCTCGTGAAAACCAAAATTTGTTAACAGGAGCAAAGGAAGCAAAGTTTCCTTACTTTAGCAAAGGAAAACCAGTCTCCTCTTGGCTTATATCGAAATCCTCCGACATTCTTCTTTACAAATCCTCGTTTTGTACTTCTAATTAGTGACCGTTGTTTTGTTTCGATCTCTCCGCGTGCGTCACTTCTGAGCGGCGCATGCGCAAAGCTGACCTCATGCGTCATTCCCCCGGAACTGCTTCCGTTTAAAACAGAGAGCGCAAGCTAGAGTCAAGTGATTATTACGTCTTGAATATGGATATTTTTCTTACAAAGACGCATCGATTCGCTACAGGAGGCCTTTGTTCACCCCCCGGAGCCGTGTGAGACACTATTTTTTGTGGAAGGGTGCTTTTTATTTCACGTCTTTTGGACTGAAGCAATGCAACACCCGCTGAGTACAACGATAGAGCTTGAAAGATCAAAAACAATTTTTTATATAACTCCGACTGGATTCGTCTGAAAGAAGAAAGTCATATACTCCTAGGATGCATCGGGGGTGAGTAAAACACAGCCTCATTTTCATTTTTGGGTGAACTAACCCTTTAAGGCCAGACTGCCCCTTTATTAGCGAGCCAAAATATTACTAATGCAGTAAATCAGTTAAGGCTGCACTTATTTCAATAGATTTTAGCAACTGGCCATCCTTTGATTATCATACAGTAACATATTACCATGTGATACCACTGTACCATGGTGCTTTTTCAGGAACATGATGATTAAGTTATTTTAACACTTGTAGATGAATGCTGCTTGAGGCACTGATAGATTTTAATATGCGCTTTGCTAACTGCCATCCCTTTGTGTCATTCGTCTTTTCACAGTTCTCATTCTGTTCGCACAGACCATCAGAAAATAACAGGAAACCCTGTATAATGCGCTAATGAGGGGGCAACAACACTGTATGCAATAGAAAAATACAGACACACTTCCGCAATAGCACAGGAAGCTCCAACCATGCAGGCCAACAACAAAACGCGCGAGCTCTGCTCCTGTGGCGCCAAGTGTTGCCAGATCTTGCTAAAACAAGCAACATGCTCGGACTTACCTAACCGAAATAAGCATGAAGCAGCAACCCCAAGTTGCTTTTCATTTGCGTTAAACAATGTCAAATTACTCCTGATGCTAAAAAAGTCTGTATGTCCTCCACCACAAATCATTTCGACGGTTTATATAGTACAGCTGACCAGCTAAATCTCATTCACACACGTGAAAGGGGATTATAAGAAACGCAGAAACAGGGAATGAAAGATGAATTGGGCTACTGCTTTTAATAATTACATAATATACTGCGCTGCGCACAGCAGGTAGGAATATTTGACATCTGCTATTAGTAGATAATAATTCATTGTGCTGTAAAGACCAAGCTCTTGGCAGTCAAATATGCAACTGTACTGACATAATTGTTTAATAAGCCCTCAAAACTGCCTATAATTATAAGCGACTTTACGTAAACACATAAAACACGACGTCGCGTATAATGAGCGGAGATGGCAACGCAGCGCGCGATATGACACGCGTCTCGGTGGAAATGAGAACTTATAAGCATGAAGCAGCAACCCCAAGTTGCTTTTCATTTGCGTTAAACAATGTCAAATTACTCCTGATGCTAAAAAAGTCTGTATGTCCTCCACCACAAATCATTTCGACGGTTTATATAGTACAGCTGACCAGCTAAATCTCATTCACACACGTGAAAGGGGATTATAAGAAACGCAGAAACAGGGAATGAAAGATGAATTGGGCTACTGCTTTTAATAATTACATAATATACTGCGCTGCGCACAGCAGGTAGGAATATTTGACATCTGCTATTAGTAGATAATAATTCATTGTGCTGTAAAGACCAAAACTTTGGCAGTCAAATATGCAACTGTACTGACATAATTGTTTAATAAGCCCTCAAAACTGCCTATAATTATAAGCGACTTTACGTAAACACATAAAACACGACGTCGCGTATAATGAGCGGAGATGGCAACGCAGCGCGCGATGTGACACGCGTCTCGGTGGAAATGAGAACTTGTTTACCTGTAAACATCATACGTGGATATTCAATATGTATGACTTTTTGCAGAACGTGCAGACATAAAAGGTCGAGATTATTACCCACATGCAATGTTTGTAGCGCGAATGATATTGTAAACAAATGAACCTGATTACGTCCTCGCGCAAATTGACAAGTCAAGCGCGCTTTCATAAAGATAAGTTGAGTTTGTAGCCACAAAACACTGTGAAATTCATGAAAATGCCGTTTAATCGGTTAAACAGCTAATTCAATGAATGGGAACAAATGAAGCGTTCAAATCATAAAAGAAGACCCGAGGACGGTGAATCTGAAGCAAGATCAACAGCAGACAAACAAAGGAGGTTCACGAGCGCCTGTTAACCTGAGAGGATGAGGCTAATCATGAGCATTATGGCTTAAGAAAAACAATAGCTATAACAAATCTAGCCATTTAGGAGCTCGATTGGCCACGTTAAGCTCCTAATCACTCATAGAATAAGAATAAGCGAGTCAATTATTCCGTAGCACTTATTCGGCGTAAGCATTCATTTGTTTCTTTTGTTTACGTCCCTGCAAAGAGAGAAACAACTAAAGCAAGGTCTTCAGAAAAGCAATTCAGCGAGCCAACAATAGGCTACCAGTTACAAAAGGTGCAAACTGATTGTTGTCAGCGGGGTCTTTAGAGAAAACAACAAAGAAACTGTGCAACCAACGTGGAAACAAAACAAAGACTCGTGCTTCGTGCCAAAACCAGGAAGCACAGAGGCAGGATTTGAGACTTAATGTCTGCAAACACCAATGCCAACGGTAAATTGTATGATACATGCAATCACAATACCATATTTGAGTTTTTATTCCGTATAATAAACGCGTGCATGCATCCAGCTCCACATTTTTTCCCACTGACAGACCAGAGATTTAGAAAGGAA
Organism: Sinocyclocheilus grahami; assembly: GCF_001515645.1. NCBI lineage: Eukaryota > Metazoa > Chordata > Actinopteri > Cypriniformes > Cyprinidae > Sinocyclocheilus > Sinocyclocheilus grahami. The sequence continues at coordinate 193,765 of NW_015505440.1, read as the reverse complement.
TGGTTCTGAGCTTGTGTTAATTAACAAGAGCTCTACAACAATGATCATGTTTTCACGTATCAAATATACGAGTCTCTAAGCTTGAAATGAACGTCTCAACTTACCACCTGGATCTCAATGCGAAGCTCGGCATAGATTTTCTATAGGGAAGCTGAATATTGTTATTTTTGTTTCTCCAGAGTATACTTTGTGATATTTTTATAATTTTTTTTGGTTTCGGTTGTCTTGTCTCGGTGCAGATTCCGTCTGAGACCTCAAACTGAGACTATCTGACAGTTTTGTGTGTCGGTTAGGCTGTACATTTCTCTAGTCTTTGTTGCACTCTTTGTGTTGTGATAGACTTGCTGCTTTGTGAGTGGGCGGGGCGTCGCATTACTGGCGTGTGAAGCATCCAATAGATGGGCGGGGGGCGGGGCTACCAGCCAAGCGAAAATAATCCCGGATGTGTAAATAAATACAATGCAATTTAACGATTACATAGGTTAAGATGATTATGCATTTTGCATTATGTTCCTTACAAGAGCTACATGCATAAAGAATAATAAACCAACGAGGTGGACAGAAATGTTTTAGATTTTAAAAATGATTTCGTGGTAAAAATGTACAATTTAGTATTCGTTAAATAGTTGCATGTCTTGCATTATAATCTGTTGTTATTAGAATCCTATAGCTACTTTCAGCCATATAATGTCACTGATTCCTTATTATAACACATACACAAATACCACATGCAAATCATGCCAGCACATCAATATTGCTCTAAAATAGGGGTTCATGTAGGGGTGGGTTTCACAACCTGCCAGCACTAAAGAAATGGCCCCATCTTTATGCGCCAGAGAGCATCTCATTTTGCATTATGTTCCTTACAAGAGCTACATGCATAAAGAATAATAAACCAACGAGGTGGACAGAAATGTTTTAGATTTTAAAAATGATTTCGTGGTAAAAATGTACAATTTAGTATTCGTTAAATAGTTGCATGTCTTGCATTATAATCTGTTGTTATTAGAATCCTATAGCTACTTTCAGCCATATAATGTCACTGATTCCTTATTATAACACATACACAAATACCACATGCAAATCATGCCAGCACATCAATATTGCTCTAAAATAGGGGGTTCATGTAGGGGTGGGTTTCACAACCTGCCAGCACTAAAGAAATGGCCCCATCTTTATGCGCCAGAGAGCATCTGCTACGCCTTATAAATAATAAGTGAAGCGACTGCCTCAAATAAATGATGGTCACACAATAATCCAACCCAGAATTTTAGTATCAGTGCGCAACTAAAACGCCAGATGCAATGCATAACGTTAAAACTCCCTGTAGTCTACAATGACATGAACGCCACTGCCATCATATTCGTTGACCGTTCAAAGATAAATAGCCTAACTAATTACCTATTGACACAGACAGACGTTCCGATGATAATCAATACTGATCAATTGTTTCAAAAGCGAGCAGGAGGGCGTGAATTCGTGAAGTCTTCGTCTAAATACCGTATTGACCCAAATATAAGACGATGTTTTTTTTTCTTGGAAATACATCTTTTAAAAATGCGGTCGTCTTATATTCAGGGTCTAGATTTTGACATGTCAATAATACACTCACAACACTATGAGTGTGCCATGAAATACGTAATGTAATGCGTGTTGTAAAGAAGTACGCGAGTAAAAACAAAAGAAAAGCTTACAGCTGCATGAATCGTGACTGTCAGGTTAGCCTGATGGGACCAAATTCCCTTTGTGATTTTAAAACGTAAGACAGTACCCAGATTTGAAGACTACAGTAAGATTGAACTTCTACTGTTAATAAGATTTTGGTAGACTACTATTAGATGGATAGCCTAAATTTCCTAATTCAGATGGGCTACCCGTTTTTTTAGTTTTTTTAATGGTATATCAAAAAGTGTATATTTTTTTAAATGTGATTGTTGGTACATTTGACCAGTTTTTACCATACTTCCAAAACAAAAATTAAAATAGGAAAAATATGCAATATGAAAATAATTGAAGACAAAATGTGTTTTACTGAGAAAAAAAAACCAGATTTGGTTTTTAAAAAGCCTTTTTCCAAAAGGTACATCTGGAAAAAGGGGGGTCGTCTTATATTCGGGTCAATACGGTAATAAGGAAGCCTGTCGCGTCGCCACCACTGTCCTGATGATCTCATGTGTTTTCATTCTGCGTCCCATTTTATAACTCCGCACCATGGTAACCCACAGTAAAGCTTTTCACACCGACACAAGGCAATTATTACCCAGCTCACATAATAAAATAAAACTAAAGACCGTTGTGCTTGACAGCGTCGTGTTTTAACTGGTCCCCTGCCGTATCATTTAAAAACACAGCACACCAATGTGACCTTCGCTGAGGCACTTAGGATGCAGTGCTCTTACAGCAACTCACACACTGGGAAGAAGACATGGCAAATGTTGCACGATGCAGAATGCAATACCTTTTGGGTGGAAGTGGATCAGTTGTTCTCCCCACTGCAGGGTTTCTCATTTAGGAGCGCTGCTGCGTCCGCATGTGTCACGACGGTCCAAGATGATGCTGTTGTTGTTGTTGTTCAGAGTCTGCTGTTCATAGTTCTTCCGCTCTGACACTCTTCTCTGCGGATTTTTTTTTCTTTCTTTTTTCTTTTTTTGAATGAGACTGTGATGCGGTCACGTACATTACTGTGCGCTCCACGCTCTCTAACATTTACATCTGTCCTGTCTTCATTCACAAATATTTCGCACGCTACACAAGTACGCTACCTTACTTTTGAAAAAGAAACCACAAAAAGTAAACTAATTATACTGTGGGAAAGCTGCGTGGGAATTTAAAGGGGTCGTATGATGCGATTTCAATTTTTCCTTTCTCTTTGGAGTGTAACAAGCTCTTGGTGCATAAAGAAGATCTGTAAAGTTGCAAAGACTAAAGTCTCAAATCCAAAGAGATATTCTTTATAAAAGTTAAGATTCAGCCACGCCTACCTAAAACGGCTCGTTCTAACACGCCCCCACATATCTACCTCACTATGTGGGAAGATTTGCATAACACCGCTCAAATGTTCACGCAAAGGCGTAACTTTTAGTCTCACTGTAGTATTGTTGCCGCCGCCTCCATGTCGTGAAGACGCTGTGTGCTTCGTTGTGAAAGCGAAACTACTTTGTTTGGTCTTCCAAAAGAGGACGATATCCACTTCGTCATGCCTAGAGCTGATCTGTGCTGGTCGCTGAGGGAATACATCAACTTTCACCGTGGACGAAGTGGAGTCCAGCCCGGGGTCGTCACATGTGGTTGCCGCTCATTCGTCGGATCCGCCGGGCGCGCCGTTCTCGACCCCGCCGCCTCAGCTCACTCTATCCCGGCCTCAGCGCACGCTAAGCCGGGGCTTCCCCTCACGCTAGGCTGCTGTGTTTTTCGGTGTGAAAACGAAACTACTTTGTTTGGTCTTTCAAAAGAGGACACGACTACAAATCAGTGGTTAAGTTGTATTTACAACACTGTTCCAGAACAGTTTAACCCAAATATCCAGATGTGTGCAGCGCATTTTATGGAGGACTGTTTACTGATCCTGGGAGAGTAACGTTAGACTAAAATGCCGGCAGTTCTGACTCACAGACTGTAAGTACGTTTTCACTTAAAGGATTTGCCACTGATGATTCAAATGCGAGTTTTGAGCAGTGTAGAGACGCACTTGTTGTTTGTCATTTCTCCGATCACAAATCCAATCACAGCACACCTCGCTTTTTCAGACCGATGAGCTTTGTAAAAATCGACGCGTTTCAGAAAGGCGGGGCATAGAGGAGAAACAATAATGTACAGTATGTGGAAAATAATGTGTTTTTTTAACCTTAAACCGCATAAACACATTTCATTACACCAAATACACAAAATAATGTTCTTTTTAGCAGCATCATATGACCCCCTTTAACAGACTGCAATTATGCAGTTGCAGTTGTAAGGAATTTTAAGGCAACAAAAATATATCGTAGGTAATCATCAAAAGAGTAAAAAAAAAGGGTTTAAAAAAAACAATAATAATGAATACTTTAGGTTCACTAATATTTGTTATCTTGGTAGCTTTTTTATTTATTTTATTTTGATTCATAGAGTAATTCTATCAGTGTTGGTTGCAAGCAGTAAGACTGTGAAATTCCACAACAGTAAATATGTCTTGAGCACTGAATGCTCTCATCATTAAATGTATATCTTTCTTTCTTTAATTATTATTATATAGATTTATACTCTTACTGCCTCGGTGGATAGGTTTTATAGTCTAAAGGATACCTCATGATTCTGGTTGTTTTTAATACCATCTGTTTGTTTCTATCGAACATTTTTTTATTATTAATATTAAAATGGCAGTCATATTACAGCCAATGAAAATGACAGTAGTCATCTCCAACATATAGTATAGAAAAATATTGAATATAGGCTACAAAATGCAGAAATTGAGAATATTGTTTCTTATTATTATTGTTGTTGTTTTTTTATTGCGAACAATTCAGAGATGACGTTAATGAAATACAACTTTGCATACTTTACACATAATGTATCAACAATACAGCCAATGTCATCTGAACATATGGAAGAGAAGAGAAGAAGAAGAAAAAAGTTGACATTGACTGTTAAAAGAGAAAGATGCATTTAAATAGCTTTTTTATGAACATAAAGGCAGGAACAGAACAAATAAAGAAAAGAGGATTTAAAAAAAACACCAAAACAAGTATTAATCATGGTACATGAAAGATATCATCATATCTCTTCAAAAAAAAAAAAAACAATTTTTGTTATTAATTACTCTTAGGGATTTAATTACTAATACAGATCCCCTGTAAAGACCTTGTCTCAGACGACCACCGGGACAAGACCACAGGAACCAGTTGAGTCCTCTGCACAATGTGACTTTGCTGCAGCCTGGAATTGAACTGCTGGTTTCGTCTGGTCAGAGGAGAACTGGCCCCCCGACTGAGCCTGGTTTCTCCCAAGGTTTTTTCTCCATTCTGTCACCGATGGAGTTTTGGTTCCTTGCCGCTGTCGCCTCTGGCTTGCTTAGTTGGAGACACTTCATTTCCAGCGATATCGTTGACTTGATTGCAAATGATTGCAAAGATACTATTTAAACTGAACTGAGCTGGATAATGACATCCCTGAAAAATGAGTGTTTACTATTGTCATTTTGCATTATTGACACTATTTTCCTAATTAATGCTGTTCAGTTGCTTTGACACAATCTGTATTGTTAAAAGCGCTATATAAATAAAGGTGACTTGACTTAATTAAATGTTCTACTTCACATAAGAAATCGATAAAAGTAGGTATTTGCTTAAAAAACCTTTGTTTGTTAAAATAGAATTTTGCCACAAGGATAAGAAAGTTAACCGTAGATTCTAAAGATTTGTTTCGGTTTTCAAATCTATCGAACATGTTTGAGAATATAGGTTTATTATGACGACGTTCTCTCCGCAGACATGAAAACCAATCAGGTTGAGGATAATTTGTGTCAAACCAATCAGCTGCCGAGAGAGATCGCTCACGGAGCCAATCAGCGCAGGCTCCGCGCTCCAAACAAACACGAGCCCGCGCACACAGCTTGTTTTCGGTAATGCGCGTTCACTGCAACGACACGTGCCAAATCGCACGGCAGCGCGCGCAGCATAACACGTGGTTCAGGTAAACAGCGTGAAGGCCCGGATGTTGGTGCTAGTTTGATCTTTTAACTCAGACAACAACAACGTCATCAGTTATAATGTAAGTATTAGTTGAAGCGATAAATATGATATATTGATTATTAGTCTAAACCTGTTTGGCCAAATGTCTGTAGATGTCTTGAGAACTGCCTCGAATGATGGCAATATGTGAAAAGTACAATAAGCAAACGGTCCTCTCAACCAAACTAACTCACATCAGCGGGAATTGGTTAGAAACCGCAGTCAATAATATGGACAATTGCAGGGAGAATGAATGAAAGTATTTGCTCTTCATAAATGTAGTTAAACTCTGTCTCCATCTACTGTGTCAACACTGCAATTGCTCCAAACGCTACAGGCATTTTCATAATAATTATAGAAATTGTCCAGTGGCTGTGGTAAACTTACAGCTCAAAGACTAATATAAAAATAATAATCACTACTATTAAAAAGGTCCCTGCTGAATAGAAATGCTAAGCTAAAATAGATTGCACTATAACAACAATAATAATAATTATTATTATTATTAAAGTCCACGCAGGGACCTTTTTAATAGTGATTTTCAGACTAATGATTTTAAAAAAAAAAACCTAGCTTAAGTACCACAACTAAAAGCAAAAAAAATTTGAGGGGAAAATGTTTTCCCTGGGCAATATATTTAACACTTTTTTTTTTTGTAGTCAACAATTTTATTTTATAAACCTTTATAAAAAAAATAAAAAAGTAAAATGTGTTTAAAATGTAAAAACTAGCACCAGTCCTATTATTTGTAATTGCTTTCAGATAGCTGGATGTTCACAAAGACCTTTGTTATACATTCATAGTAAATAAGAATACAGGCATTTATTCTGAATTATTATATAATAATGAATGTCACGTTCTCACAGGAGAGCATTTATAATGCAGTGTGCTTGTAGCTAGAATCAGCCACAGCACTATTAATCGTTTCTCATGTAACTCAGAATCGAGTTTATTTTTATTAAACGTCTAAATAGTTCTCATCGAGCTGCAGACGCTGCCACCGGTTGCTCTCACAGGAACCAAATCAGGCTCATGCTCGTTTATTACTACATCACTGCACTGCACCTTTTCTTATTCACTCAATCAAGAGCGCAAAGAGGAGCACTTCTGTTTCTGTGCCAACCAAGACAACACGATGGACTCAGAACGTCACGTCGAACGCTGCAGTGCATCCAGACTGAACACAACTCAACTCCAGCTTACTTTACAGCTGATCTTAAACCGACAGACGCATTTGTTCTGGTTAGCGAGGTGACGCATGTAACACTAGCACTAGTATCAAAGGAGGAGACAGAAATCTGAGGCAGAAATATAATACAATTGGTTTTATTCTGCAGTTTCTAGGTTACGTGACTTGGCAGATGCAGAGATCAATTTCGGCAACGAAAATTGGCCATCTTTTTGAGCATTAAAAACAAGCCTTTGAGACATAATGCCACTGTTTTCAATAGATTCAAAAGATTTTAATATCATTTTGAAATATTTGTAATCACAAGTTTTCTCAGAGGGACCAAAACCTGGGGGTTTCAAAGCTCGTAAGTGAAAATCACAACAAAAAGTTTGCCATTGCTAACAAAAAGGAGATTAATACACAGAGACATTTTTACAAGATCAATAATAATAAATCACTAGACATTCATTTTTACAATAAAAACAGTTCTGCACAAAACATTTTGAAGGCAAAATGCAACAGGATCAAACCAGGTAGGGCAGAAAGAAAAGGCGTATTTATTTTTCTTTACTTCCTCAAATGAATCACAAAAGCTGACAAATAGGACTTAAAATTACATAAAGAGAATTGTTTTTTGTTTTTCAATTTTTTTTAAATATATATATAATTTCAAGAGTATACTGCAAAAAAAAAAAAAAAAAAAAAAAAAAAAAGACAACTGATCCCCAACAAAACAAAACTGCACAATAAATGTTGCTATTCGTGACGCATAAAGGCACACAGAAACAGACAGGCTGCACACTGACTCGGCAGAAGCTATCTTACGGAGTTTCACAATTTTTTTATTTGTATTTTTATTCATTTATTTAAAGGGATAGTTCATCCAAAAATGAAAATGTGATGTTTATCTGCTTACCCCCAGGGCATCCAAGATGTAGGTCACTTTGTTTCTTCAGTAGAACACAAAGTGTGATTTTTAACTTTAACCGTTGCAGTCTAGCAGTCGTATAATGCATGGCAATGGTAACAAAACCTATGAGAGTAAAAAAAACATGCACAGACAAATCCAAATTAAACCCTGCGGCTCGTGACGACACATTGATGTCCTAAGACACGAAACGATCGGTTTGTGCCAGAAACGTTAATGGGTGTGTTGATATCCAGCCGAAGAGCAATCAACCATAACTTCAGGCGAGCAGGCTCAGAAGTTGGGAATACGTGGAAAGTCACCACTCCCGAATGAGTTCGCGCGAGAGAATGTAATCTTTTAGTTTTAAGTCGGTTTGAACAATCCGGATAAGCGCAAGTAAGTACCATTTTGATTAGCCGTCGTACCTACAATGTTTGTGTACGGTGTAAACAATGAGTGACGTATACGCGCGAGAGATCACTTCCGGCGCTTGCGTACACTACGCCAGAGCACGTACACACCTCACGCACCGGATGCCGTGCGCACACCCAAAGACAGTTGGACATAGTGGTGTATTAGAGGTAAAAAAAATTATATAAATACTGTTCGGTTTCTGGCACAAACCGATCGTTTCGTGTCTTAGGACATCAATGTGTCGTCACGAGCCGCAGGGTTTAATTTGGATTTGTCTGTGCATGTTTTTTTTACTCTCATAGATTTTGTTACCATTGCCATGCATTATACGATGGATAGACTGCAACGGCTGGACTTCAAAATCATAATTTGTGTTCTACTGAAGAAACAAAGTCACCTACATCTTGGATGCCCTGGGGGTAAGCAGATAAACATCACATTTTCATTTTTGGATGAACTATCCCTTTAAGAGACTCACCCATTCTCTCCTTGATCAACCAGCATCTGATACCACCACTAGGTGGCGTCTTGCCAGATGCGTATAGGCAAAAGTAATGTAGGGTTAGTAAACCAAAGGAGGAAGCCAGTGTGGGAAAGAAACACTTGCTGAAGCCATGCACATATCAGTATCAATAACTTAATGTCTTAGACGTCCATTTTCGCAAACGTTCAAGTGCTGTATAATTTCACAAGAGTATGCATTAATCGCACGTAGAGTTCCAGGTAGACTTGCATTTCGACGCAGCACGTTATTCATTCACCAGCAGACCGTATCCTCTGATTGAAATGGTTTAATAAAAGGTGCATTTCCATGGCTAGAGGCTCCCAATTTCCACGTGGAATTAAACCTGACGTTCTGGTTCGAGCTAGTTCATCTAAAAAGCTAATCTCGATTATTAATATTTTTTCTCCAAACACTGAAAGGAACCTGGCTTTTGAAAGAAGTGCAACCGAAATGAACAAGCAAAACAAAACGCTTTTTTCTTCTTTTTGAACCGATTACACTCTATATATGAAATATGAGACCACAAAAGGTAGGATATAACAAAAACCTGAGAGTCCAATAGCGGAATCCCCAGCAAGGTGGCACTTCCATTTTCTTTGTATAGAAAGCTTTTTTAACAGTCATGCAAGGGCACAGTCTTATTGATACAAGGCGGCTGGGGGGGGGGAGGAAGCAAAAAAACATACAAAAAGGAAAGAATGAATACAGATGAGCAGGCACTGTACGTTTATAATAGACATTGATTCGAAATGTACCCATCGTGACTGAAAAACTCAGGATTGTTCTTCGTCCCGTGACAGAAGTTTCTCTACACCTATCTAAATGATCAAATCTAGTTCCTAGATGGACCTACATGCATCTTTAGATTACACCTGGATTTCAGGATATATGTAAACCTGCATGGCACTTGCCTTTTTTTGGCAGGTAATTAGAGGACTTAGGTAAAATTTTGGACACAAGTACACATTTTCCAAGGTGGCCTAGAGTGGACTTTTCTTTGGTGCTTAAGCAAATGTAACAGATTTGTCTCTTTTCTAAGGTTTCTAGAAGTGATTAAGTTATTGAGAATCGATATACAAATAATAATTATTTATATATATATATATATATATATATATATATATATATTAATGCAATTACCTACATGTTTTAATTTATATAAATAATTACAGGTTTTTAAAAATCACACACATATGTATATGCATGTATATTAGTCAAGTCACTATATGGGGGTTATAAAATAATCAGACAAATTAATTACAGGTTTTTAATAAATTTTAAGGGGTCAATAGTACATAAATATTTGCATTAATGAAAATACATTTAAGCCTTAAAATGGCACCGTGGCAAATTTCGCACTTTGAGGAAATTGGCGATGCACAATGTGGATAAATGCGAGTCCACTGCATATATATTTAAGAATAGAGGAGATCTGAGCCCTCGCTCTCTCCCCGTTTGACCTCTGTGGGACTTCAAAATGGCTTACAGACACTTTAGAAAAGCAGCTTGGAGGCTAGAAAGAAGCACAACAATAACACAATCATAGACGGTTTTTACTGAAGTGTATCAGGAGACTGAGAGAAAAAGGGTTAATCGGAATCAGAAACCTTGACGAGGTGTTCACACAGACGGGCAGGAAGAGAGAGTGTGAGTGTGAGACAAGCTCTGCGCTTTCATTGTAATGAGACTGAAGGAGTGAAGCAGGTGAAGAGAGCAGGAGTGCATGTTCTCAGCTGGGGTCAAGATGAACTTTGAGGGCTGCCTGTAGTTTAGGAAGAGGAGGAGATATCGATGGAGATGATGGCGATGAAGACCAAAAGAGGACATAGAAGTGAAGTGGAGACAGAAGCATCAGCATGATCGAATCCAGACCAACACCTACAGACAGAGCAAAAAACAGGAATAGTTATGGTTGAGACATAATTCATATACAACTATATTCCAAGCAGAGTGTGAATTTGAGGTTTGCAAAGTGCCAAATTATTGTAAAAATTGGCTTGGGTGAGTAATTAAAACACACTAGCATTTATAGGTTTGGTAATCTAGGATTCTCACTGTTTTGTAATCTAGGAAGTGTAAAAGGAACAACCACGGAACAGCTGCTCCCTCCAGAGAATCATCCGGATTACACGCAGGAAACACTGCATGTCTTTACACTACTGACAAACCCATTCATTTATTTATGTTCATCACATTAACACTACTGTTCAAAAGTTTGGGGTTAGTAAAAGTTTTAGTTTTTTATTCCATAATGATGCATTAAAGGGACCAAAACTGTAATAAACATTTCTCAAGCAGCAAATGACATTAGAATAGTTTCTGAAGAATCATGTGTCACTCAAGACTGGAGAGCTGAGAAACTATGAATCATTTTAAGACATGAACAGAATGGAAATTTCTCTTTAAGAGCTCAAAATGACTGGATTCTTCACCACTCACTCAGTTACATGGAAAATTGACTCATCTGTGCGTGTGTTTTTTCTTTGACCTATGTGATTGATTTTGTTGTTTATTTGATGCATGCATCTGGCTTCAGTCTGCAGGTTACCTGTGTGATAGGCTATGGTCTGTAGCATGGTTGGAAGCGTGCAGTTTCTTCAAAGATCAGCTCTTTCAAAGTCTCTTTGGGCAAGTCATCTAGCTCCATATCGAACTTAAACGGAGCCTCAGCAACAGGCTATAAAAGGACAAATAAAGCATAGTTACTGTCAGATAAAATGCTTTACCCACAATTCATTTGCTTATACCAATACAACAATATTCATGGTACTACAACCGTTTCTCAGTGTTGGTAGATGAAGTCCTACATTTATAAAGTACAGTCATCAGTGTTGCCATTTGTGCAATAAGACCAGTGCTAAACTCTACGCAATTTGTGATTTCTGGATAAAAACAATAGTCCTAGACACAATAAACATCATCAAAATTGCTGTTGTGAAAGAAGGCAAAAGAGGGAAAATGTGCTAATCAGACAAGACATGGTAGCATTAGAAATCTTTACATTCACATGCTAAAACAACCCATTCCATTTTACCAGACACTCTACAGACAGTCAAAGGTTATTGTGGCCATGTGGCTAGTAAAGTTGTTTAGGAAGTTTGAAACGCTCTCAACCTTTGACCACCATAAACTCTAAGATAGGAACTAGGCATGGGCCGGTATGAGATTTTGACGGTATGATAACCTTAAGCAAAAATATCACGGTTTCACGGTATTGTCATTACAGCTCTAAAATGAGTTATTTTTAATGACTGGGATTTTTTTTTTTTTATAATTCCACTGAACACAATAGGTTTTGTTTTTTTAGCAACATACAGAATATTAGGAACAGTAGAATGTTTATTTTAAGACATGAACAGAATGGAAATTTCTCTTTAAGAGCTCAAAATGACTGGATTCTTCACCACTCACTCAGTTACATGGAAAATTGACTCATCTGTGCGTGTGTTTTTTCTTTGACCTATGTGATTGATTTTGTTGTTTATTTGATGCATGCATCTGGCTTCAGTCTGCAGGTTACCTGTGTGATAGGCTATGGTCTGTAGCATGGTTGGAAGCGTGCAGTTTCTTCAAAGATCAGCTCTTTCAAAGTCTCTTTGGGCAAGTCATCTAGCTCCATATCGAACTTAAACGGAGCCTCAGCAACAGGCTATAAAAGGACAAATAAAGCATAGTTACTGTCAGATAAAATGCTTTACCCACAATTCATTTGCTTATACCAATACAACAATATTCATGGTACTACAACCGTTTCTCAGTGTTGGTAGATGAAGTCCTACATTTATAAAGTACAGTCATCAGTGTTGCCATTTGTGCAATAAGACCAGTGCTAAACTCTACGCAATTTGTGATTTCTGGATAAAAACAATAGTCCTAGACACAATAAACATCATCAAAATTGCTGTTGTGAAAGAAGGCAAAAGAGGGAAAATGTGCTAATCAGACAAGACATGGTAGCATTAGAAATCTTTACATTCACATGCTAAAACAACCCATTCCATTTTACCAGACACTCTACAGACAGTCAAAGGTTATTGTGGCCATGTGGCTAGTAAAGTTGTTTAGGAAGTTTGAAACGCTCTCAACCTTTGACCACCATAAACTCTAAGATAGGAACTAGGCATGGGCCGGTATGAGATTTTGACGGTATGATAACCTTAAGCAAAAATATCACGGTTTCACGGTATTGTCATTACAGCTCTAAAATGAGTTATTTTTAATGACTGGGATTTTTTTTTTTTTATAATTCCACTGAACACAATAGGTTTTGTTTTTTTAGCAACATACAGAATATTAGGAACAGTAGAATGTTTATTTTTTCTTTGATTTGTTTCCTAAAAAGAAGAAAAATAAAGACTGATATCTTTGTTTAACCTAAATCTGAAATTACAGTTATTTACATTTTAGTTATACAATTTATATACATAATTTGATTTAATAATAACCAGGGGTGTGAAGTAACGAATTACAAATACTCACGTTACAGTAATTAAGTAGTTTTTATCAGTAATTGTACTTTTTTTTTTTTTTGAGTAGTTTAAAAATTGTGTACTTTTACTTGAGTACATTAAGTGATGTTTCGGTACTTTTACTCCGCTATTTTCCTCTGTTTGTGGTCGTTACATGCTTATTTTAATTTTATTTTTATCCATCAATGTGATTGGATAGAGAGTAATAGGTCTCGTGACTTTCGTCAAATCAAATTGTGCATCGAAAACTTTAACCGCCAACTGTTTATCATGGCTGCTGGAAGTGCATTCTTCAAGCATCAATTCTGTCGCATCTTCCTCTAACTTAATATGTTAAGGTACATTTCGGATTTCTGCTTACTAAATGATTTGTATATATGCTTGCCTATCTACACGGCCTGAAATTTGGTGTGAGGTTGCGGGTATTGCGTACAGTGCCACGTTCGGTAAATTCCCCACTCACTTACGAGACGCGATCTGTGCTGCCTCGTCTCTCTCTCGCGTGCGTTCTGCAGAGGTCACTTGGATAAGTCGTTGTTGCTTGTTGAACTTGTTGACTTTTGATGAGTTTGAGTGCGTGATGCACGCTGTGAAAAAGTGTGTTGGAAACACAAATTGAGGACCAAATCTGCACCTTATTGATGACCCGTGGCGTTAATATACTGCATCTGTGCCAGCGCGTGATGTAGTAAAACTGCAGCTCGTTAATAAACGTTTTTAAAAAAAATCTTTTTATCAGGTGCACTCACGCATAAACAATTTTCAAGTTCAACAATTTTTGTTCCATTCAGGTGTGGATGCTGCTGATTCACCGAGACCGCCGCGGCTCAGCAAAGAGACATGCGAGAGAAATGGGCTTTCATTTTAACCCATATCATGGTGTGTGATGCTGAACTATAAGTTTCTAATGGTGTTTGTATTTGCACTGTTCTAAACATTAATATTTTATGTCCAACAACTGCATATGCTGTCTCAGTGGCCTTACACATGATTTTAAATCTATTTTTTCCAACTTTATGATTTAAATGGGGATGATTGTACTGAGAATAACTTTCATCTTTTCTTCGACTGAATACTGTTTCCGTGCTGTTTTGATGTATTTTAAAGAGTCGGCAGTCAAAATGCTGGATGACAGATACTCTGCATTCTTTATGACAAATAAGATAATGTGAATTACAGAATGTACAACGTTTTTAAAATGTGTAAATTGCAGTGTACAGAGGGTATTTTTCTCTGTGCGTCCGTCTTCAGCATCTCTGGCCTGTGTCAACGGGTGTTTACAGACTTCATATTTTCACATAAATTACATTTTGGAAAACTACTGCATTGCAACGCAGTTTGTGCAAGTCCAGAACAGAGACTAGTTGCAATAAGACAAAAAACAGTCAGTTGCCGATCGCGTAAGTTCAAGGGGCAGCTCCTGAAGTTCGTCCATCTTACACACACGTGACTGACCGCTCGCTCCCACCAACAGGAGGATGAGCGTCGTGTTACTCTCTACACTGCACTCAACCTGAGGGATTACTACACTTTCAGTCTTCGAGGAGACATGAAAAACAGCGCATACCGCAGGAACGGTATAACGGAAAATATTAGCGGTTTTGAAACCATGAAATTTTCTAATCGCGATATACCTTGAAACCGGTAATCGGCCCATGCCTAATAGGAACCAGCAGAGAATATGATGAAGCTAGTGTTTCTGACAGCAGAATATAAGAATATACATTTATTTTTTACTTTAAATATTTAATGATGGTGATTGTTAAGCATGTAAATGTAAGATTACTATTATTATTGTTGTTTGTCTTGTTGCTCTTATTGTTCATAATCGTATACAAGCATGTATACATATTATTAAGCATGTAAATGTATGTTCCTGTGGCTCAGTGGTAGAGCATAGAATCATGGGTTCGATTCCCAGGGAACACATACCGATTAAAAAAAATGTATAACCTGAATTTGGATAAAAGTGACTGCTAAATGCATAAATTATTACATTTTATTAATTATTAAATGGAAGATAACCATTACTATTAACAAAAACAACAATAATAATAATTGCAATGTTTGTCTCGTTGCTCTTATTGTCTCAGTGCATTGTTATCTTAAGGGAATATTTTTCCCTAATACGATTTATTAAGGCTATTTCTTACTAAATTTAAAAAAGAAAACTAGTAGTGAACTGACCTCATCTGAGGGGTCATAGTACTGCTCCAGGTACGGGTGAGCCAGCGCCTCCTCCACCTCAATCCTCTTATGAGGGTTAAAGGTCAACATCTTATCCAACAGGTCCAACGCTACAAGAATATATACAAATATCACACCAGTTCATTCAAAACAAACCTCAAGTGCATGCTGCTCTTTCATTAAGCTTTTAATTGTTATAACCCCAAATTTAAATATATGTTGTTAAAATTAGTCAGAATGTGAGTGTTTAAGGTGGCTTGGTCTCAAAATACGAGGACTAGTTTCTTTGTGCGCGGGTGTGGAGATGACCTCTGACCTTTAGGGTCGGCGTTAGGAAACAGGCGGTTCCAGGGCACTTTGCAGCGGAGAGGAAGTGACAACAGGTAATTTCTCGCCTTAATGTTGATAATGCAGTTGAGATCCTCCTGAGAGGGGGAGCCCAAAATACCTACAGCACAGAGAAGGGAGACAAATAAAAAGGATTAGATATTAAATTATGAAAATATAGACTAGGACAGGGGTAGGCAAGTTCGTTCCTAGAGAGCCGCAGTCCTGCAGAGTTCAGCTCCAACCCTAATCAAACACACCTGAACAAGCTAATCAGTGTCTTCAGGATTACTAAGGCTATAGGCAGGTGAGATTTGTTTTCAGGGTTGGAGCTGAACTCTGCAGGACTGCGGCTCTCTAGGACCGAACTTGCCTACCCCTGGACTAGGAGAACAAGAAAACAAAAGGAAAAGCAAATATGCTTCGGTTTGTTGCATCATCATCATTTCCCTTTTTTTTTTTAATAATATTTCATTCATATATATATGTATATGTATGTGACCCTGGACCACAAAACCAGTCATAAGGGTACATTTTTTGAAATTCACATTTATACATCATCTGAAAGCTGAATAAATAAGCTTTCCATTGATGTATGGTTTGTTAGGATAGGACAATATTTGGCCGAGATACAACTATTTGAAAATCTGGAATCTGAGGGTGCAAAAAATCAAAATATTGAGAAAATTGCCTTTAAAGTTGTCCAAATGAAGTTCTTAGCAATGCATATTACTAATCAAAAATTAAGTTTTAATATATTTACAGTAGGACATTTACAAAATATCTTCATGGAACATGATCTTTACTTAATATCCTAATGATTTTTGGCATAAAAAGAAAAATCAATAATTTTGACCCATACAATTTTTTTGTTACAAATATACCCCAGCGACTTAAGACTGGTTTTGTGCTCCAGGATATATAAAGAAGTCACATATGCTCACTTTATTTGCATTTATTTGATCAAAACACGATTACAATGTATGGTCACACTTTATTTTAAGGTTAAATTCTCGCTATTAACAAACCATTAACTACGACTTTTGCCTCAGTAAACTCCTAATTTGCTGCTTATTAATAGCTAGTAAGATAGTTGTTTAGGAATTGGGTAGGATTAGGGATGTAGAATATGGCCATGCAAAATATGTGCTTTATAAGCATTAATATACAGACAATATGTTAATAATAGGAGAGAATTGGTCCCTATACTAAAGTGTTACCCAATATATGAATATATTTTAAAATGTAATATATTCCTGTGATGCAACGCTAGATTTTCAGCATCATTACTCCAGTCTTCAATGTCACATGATCCTTCAGAAATCATTCTAATATGCTGATTTGCTGCTCAGAAAACATTTCTCATGATCAATGTTTACAACAGTTGTGAGGCTTAATATTTTTATGGAAACAGTGATTTTCCATAGAAGGTTTTAAATAGAGACTCCAAATTTGTTGTGGATAATCTTGAGACTCGGAAAATGGCACTTTTTTGGCTCTGTAGACACTGAATTGAATAAGTGCTTGTTCAGAGAATGAGAGAGATGGTACAACAATAACCCAGGGCACCAGGCTAATGATGTGCAGACGCAATCTAAATGAGGAAATAAGTAGAGTTATCAACAGGGAAACATCTGCTCGCACAGGCCAGACGGGTTCAAAGACACACATGCTAATGGAAGAAAGTGTTACTACAGAGATTGTCTCTTTAGGAGCCATCGCTTTGAGTTTGGTGGGAAAACACACACCTTCAAACACACGCAGCAGCTTGGACAACGTTATCAGCTCATTGCAGGGCCAAAATCAACAGCATCTCTGACAGGAAACACTGAGTTTTTAAACTGATGCAACAGACGGAGAAAGGAAAAATAAAGAGAAGGGAAGCGACGACATCTGATGTGCTTCGGCTTGCAAGGGAAATGATGAATAAGACTTTTTGGAGATAACCATCAAACGCTTATCTCAGTCTTACTATGCAAAACTGACCACAACGTATCGTGTTTCAGTCCAGAGATGGATGGCCTATGCGGAGCTTTTGAAGAGCGTTCCATGTACATAAATTATTCAGCTGAGCGAGTAAGCATGTTTTTCATTAGAGATGCACAGCTTTATGAAAACTGGACAAAAAATCTTATGTTTCTTTAAAAGAAGAGCTTCACATTTCAAATCTGGTGAAATGCAGCGATGCATGAAGTGCGTATGGAGCAGTGGTTACGTGAACTGAGCTGCTCTGTGGCCCTGAAAACAGTTAGCATGATCTTCTGTTGGTATTACTGGGCTCAAACGATGTTGTTGTTTTTTGTGCAACTACAAGCTATACCAAACACTGTAATCTGTTAGTATTCCTGTTCATCTCAATCATCTAAATTCATCTCTCAGTATGTGTCCTGAAATCTACAGTCTTTCCTTATACAAACCACTAGGGCATACTTTTATTTAGCAAGGATGCTTAAAATTTATCAAAAGTGATGATAAAGGCATTTATAATGTTACAAAAGATTTCTATTTCAGATAAATAGTGTTCATATAGATATCGGAATTATATCGTATCGACCGAAATTAAGAAATATATCGTGATATCAATTTTGGCCATATCGTCCAGCCCTACAAACCACTGAGCTTTTTCACCTGAGCTGTAAATTTCAAATGACTAATCACACTATACTCACCGGAAATTATATCATGACAAGGATGTCTGGCTTTTGGCACCACAAGAACATAAACCCTTCACTAGTGGCTGTAACCTGTGACGTCAAAGGCTGCAGGCAGGGAAATATATAAAGTCCACAGGGTTGTTTACCTAAGATGTGGTTAAGCTGGTCCAGATAGTGTTTCCCAGGGAAGATGGGTCTATTCGAAAGCATCTCAGCCAGAATACAACCGACCGACCATATATCAATGGACTTCGTGTAACCCTGAGAGAAAGAGAGGCACATACATGAAGAGATTGTTCATTGATGTAGCTATTAACTTTTACACAAAAACTTTTATCATGCAAAACTGAATTATCTGGGTGGTGCGTATCATAGTAATAGCATGGTTGTCTTAAAAGTTAAAAATAAATGGTTGCATAGAGCAACCAAACACACACTTGAGACAATAATGAAATAACTCCAGGATTAGACTTAATCTGTGTTTGAGTGATCAGGCCAACAAACTTTGAAAGTTCAAGACTGCTTCCTCACCTTAGAATTGAGCATAATCTCTGGTGCGCGGTACCAACGTGTGGCTACATACTCCGTCAGGAATCCGGTGTGGTCATGGTCTGGATCGGCCACCCGGGCGAGCCCAAAATCACAGATCTGGGGGATAAAACAGAAGTTACAGAGATTTGAGAGTATCCAGCAATGTCTAAGATGAGTCTGCCATAACTTTGCTTTAATAAAACATGGTATGGTGTGGTGGCAATGGAGTTAAAAGGTGATGGTTATAAAAATACAAGGACTATGTCTGCAACAGCAGAAAAGTTTCAAAACAATTTGAAATATTAAAAACAATTGAAAGAAAAAATATATAAATTTATAAACTAAATTATAAGTAATTTAAAGTAAACAAACATTTTATGAAATACTTAATCAAATACATAACTTATACAAAAATGCTTACACAAATACATAGTTTGAAATGAAATTAAAATTAAATATGTACTAAAATAAAATATTTTAAACATTCAGCTAGTTTCCAAGGCATTATTTCTCATTTTCATTTAGTTTAAGTTGATGTACTAAAATAAAAATTCTATAAAAATGAACTATACAGGTTATTTATCCTTATAGTAACTATTTTGTGGCATTGTGTGTGTTGTTTTTAAGAAAATGTAAATAAAGAGATGAAAAACAAATTAACTATACAGACATTTAAAAAACAACAAAAACTAATACAAATGACAAAAACTATTTATTTAAAATTATTGCACTCTTATTCTCTGCACTCCATTTGGATGACTAGTTGGACAAGCTGTTTTGTAAAATGGAATAAGTTTATATATATATATATATATGTGACCCTGGACCACAATACCAGTCATAAGGGTCAATTTTTCGAAATTGAGATTTATACAAGACATGAAAGCTGAATAAATAAGCTTTCCATTGATGTATGGTTTGTTAGGATAGGACAATATTTGGCCGAGATACAACTATTTGAAAATCTGGAATCTGAGGGTGCAAAAAAATCTAAATATTGAGAAAATCACCTTTAAAGTTGTCCAAATGAAGTTCTTAGCGATGCATATTACTAATGATAATACATTTTTTAGATATTTACGGTAGGAAATTTACAAAATATCTTCATGGAACATGATCTTTACTTAATATCCTGATGATTTTTGGCATAAAAGAAAAATCGATAATTTTGACCCATACAATGTATTTTTGGCTATTGCTACAAATATACCCCAGCGACTTAAGACTGGTTTTGTGCTCCAGGGTCACATATTTGTAAAACTCACAGAAATTACATTATAAATTAAAATTGAAGTTATGTGCTTTGTTTTAAAGCCGTCAGGTGCAGCATTCTGAAAACATTGTTTTTCAATTCCATTTGGTGGCACAGAAACGACACGCTTCACCTTAAATGGGTTTAAAATGACATGACGCAGTTTACTTCACCTTGAGGTCGCAAGTAGTGTTGAGCAACAGGTTAGATGGCTTCAGGTCTCTGTGGAGAACGTTTGCCGAGTGGATGTACTTCAGGCCGCGCAAGATCTGGTACAGGAAGTAACAGATGTGGTCATTGCTCAAGTGCTGCGTCTTCAACAGCTTGTACAAGTCCGTCTCCATCAGATCCTGTACAATGTAGCTATAGTTTGCCAACGTCAAGGTCAAACACAAAGCATGGGGTTAAGAAAACAGAAATCATGTAAGAACTGACAAAAGCTTGTTGAAGTTCATGCTACCTTCAAACACTTAGAATGGGCAGCCATACTTTTATTCAGCAAGGATGCATTAAATTGATCAAAACTGACCGTTAAGATACTTATAAACTTACAAGATTATTTCCAATAAATGCTGTTCTTTTGACCTTCCTATTCTTCAAATAAATAAATATACATATATATACACACACACAGATTTAAATTATAATATTTCACAGCATTACGGTTTTGACTGTAATACTTTAATGACCCCCAAATATTGAACAAGTGTATATTCTAAAAGTTTACCTTTTTTTAAGTATGATTTATTGCTCAAAAGCACAAAACTGTAAATGGAATATCTATGGAACTAGAATAGTTTCGTGGAATCAGAATTAATAATCAAATAGTTCACAAGTGCCATGCCTATTAGCGATCCCAAGTAGTAAATCTTCATTTTGTTAGGTTGTGAGAAAAATAAATAAATAAAAATACCAGCAACAAATACTACAAGCCTTTTGCTATGTTCTGTATTAACTTCGGTAGAAAAAAAAAAACAGGCATGACGCTAAACACATTAGAGCAACACGGCGATTAGATCATACAAAACTTCTCACTATCCACACGCCTACTGACTATTGATTTTGGTCCTAAAATTAACTCTATACTAGAGATTTTTGCATTGTCTCAGCCTACACAGTTGGAAAAGAGCATGGCTTGTGCCAGAGGCCGTATTTTCAGCCTGAACATGAACATTTAGGAAGCTGAACTGAAAAATTGAATGAATTCGAAATTTAAAAATGTAATATTCGGTTTGTCTCTCTTTTTGCGTTAATGATGGCAGGACACAAACTGACGAACATAAAACCGGACCATGTTCTCCAGCATGAAAAAAAAAAAAACATCTTTAACTTCAATGGAAGAACATCTGACTGTCTAGGAGCCACATGATCAATGTCACCAATGTACCTACGTACCTAAAACATAGTACAGAATTACAAATATGTCTTTCCTTTGTTTCAAAATCCTACATTTATTTCCAGGCTAAAATACAAATAAAAAGGATACACGTCTTTCATCTGGTCGATGGTGAGAGTGCGGATAATGTCGTTGATGCTGATGATGTTCTCGTGCTTGAAGCGGAGCAGGATTTTAATCTCACGGAGTGTGCGCTGACAGTATGTCTGGTGCTCAAACGGACTGATTTTCTTTATCGCCACACGCACTTGATTATCACGATCATATGCCGAGCTGAAACAGATGCAAAAAAAAAAAAACAACATCAGATCAAACATTTTTTTCTGGGTTACAAAACACTGTAATGTAGCCTTGTCATTATTATTAAAAATATAAAAGAAAACCACACAAACCATATCAAATGTATACCAAGTGACGCAAAGATATCAAGTGCACAATATAAGAAGTTCAATACAATGTGAATGCAGATGGGCCTTTCAATTATGGGCACTTTTCTGTGGACCTTTAGAAAAGCTGCTTTAAAACACTTCACATATAAATATATAATATGGAAAGACTGACATTCAAGCTGAGATTGCAAGGAGTATCTTTTGAAAGGCACTGGTGAAAATGGACTACAAGTGTATAAGTCAAAACAGAGGGAAGAGCAAGAAATATGCTTGTGAAGGAGGGGAATAGGGAAAAAAAATTAACTTAAATGATTTTAGCAAATGGCTGCAATATAACAAAGAGTGAAAAATTTAAGGGGGTCTGAATACTTTCCGTACCCACTGTATATACACCTTTGTAAGCATATTCAAATGTGACCCTGGAGCACAAAACCAGTCTTAAGTCACTGGAGTATATTTGTAGCAAGTCAAAAATACATTGTATGGGTCAAAATTATAGATTTTTCTTTTATGCCAAAAATCATTAGGATATTAAAGGGGTCATATGATGCGATTTAAATTTTTCCTTTCTCTTTGGAGTGTTACAAGCTCTTGGTGCATAAAGAGATATTCTTTATAAAAGAGTCAACCACGCCTACCTAAAATGCCTTGATCTAACACGCCCCCACATGTCTACATCACGATGTGGGAAGATTTGCATTAACGCCGCCCAAATGTTCACGCAAAGAAAGGCGGCGTAACTTTTATTCTCGCTGTAGTATTATTGCTGCCGCCATGTCGAGACGCTGTGTTTCGTTGTGAAAGCAAAACTACTTTGTTTGGCCAAAAGAGGACAATATCCGCTTCGTCGTGCCTAGAGCTGATCCATGCTGGTCGCAGAGGAAATACATAAATTTCGCGCTGTCGATCGCCGGATCGGCTTTCACCGTGGACAAAGCGGAGTCCAGCCCGGGGTCATCACATATGGTTGCCACAAGCCCGCAGGCCACGCCGTTCTCAAGCCCGCAGGTCTCCACCAACTCTAGCCCGCCGTGTGTTTCGCTGTGAAAGCGAAACTACTTTGTTTGGTCTTCCAAAAGAGGACACGACTAGAAATCAGTGGTTAAGTTGTATTTACAACACTGTTCCAGAACAGTTCAACCCAAATATTCAGATGTGTGCAGCGCATTTTATGGAGGACCGTTTCCTGATCCTGGTAGAGTAGACTACAATGCCGGCTGTTCTGACTCACAGACTGGAAGTACGTTTTCATTTAAAGGACTGATGCCACTGATGACTGAAACGCGAGTTTTGAGCAGTGTAGAGTAGTGCTTGTTTGTCATTTTTCCAATCACAAATGCAGACATGGTTTTAGGTTTATGTGGTGCGATGCAACGCAAAGCGTAAAAAAAAGTATAAGTCATTATAATCAGTAATTATGTCCCCACTGGATGCAACAAATGCCTCATTTATAATGGG
>NW_015505440.1:133131-169787 GCF_001515645.1 Sinocyclocheilus grahami | reverse complement strand
CTGATCCTGGAAGAGTAGACTACAATGCCGGCTGTTCTGACTCAGACTGGAAGTACGTTTTCATTTAAAGGACTGATGCCACTGATGACTGAAACGCGAGTTTTGAGCAGTGTAGAGTAGTGCTTGTTTGTCATTTTTCCAATCACAAATGCAGACATGGTTTTAGGTTTATGTGGTGCGATGCAACGCAAAGCGTAAAAAAAAGTATAAGTCATTATAATCAGTAATTATGTCCTCACTGTATGCAACAAATGCTTAATGTTTTTGTCTCATCGCTCCGGCCGGGACAGGGCATCACAGTATGGTAGGGGTGTAACATTTCCGTCACACGCTTGAGGTATTCGGCCAATTACAACGCACTGGATAGCTGGCCAATCAGAGCACACCTCGCTTTTCAGAACGATGAGCTTTGTAATAATCGACGCGTTTCAGAAAGGCGGGGCATAGAGGAGAAACAATGTACAGTATGTGGAAAATAGTGTTTTGTTTTTTTACCTTAAACCGCATAAACACATTTCATTACACCAAATACACAACATTTTCTTTTTAGCAACATCACATGACCCCTTTAAGTAAAGATCATGTTCCATAAAAATATTTAGTAAATTTCCTACTGTAAATATATTAAAACTTAAATTGATTAGTAATATGCATAGCCAAGAACTTAATTTGGACAACTTTAAAGGCGATTTTCTCAGTATTTAGATTTTTTTGCACCCAAATATTGTCCTATCCTAACAAACCATACATCAATGGAAAGCTTATTTATTTAGCTTCCATATGTTGTACAAATCTCAATTTCGAAAAATTGACCCTTATGACTGCTTTTGTGGTCCAGGGTAACAAATGTGTTTACATTAGTGCTGTTAAAATTAGTGCATTAATGTATGTGATGAATTTTTTCCAGTTTAACGGCGTTAAAAATAATTTAACGCAGGGGAGGAGCTAGGTTCAGCCACCCCATTTACAACTGTCTCTTTTTTCTTGACAAGTATTGCATTTATTTAGACACAGAAAGTCTTTACGACCACATCAGACTTTTCAAACACGCACTCCAACTTCACCTCAGCGCTAGTCAAACGAGCGCAGAAACGTACAGGTGATGAGGAGCTTCAGTTGAACAACAGTGAACTGCGCTCAGATGAGATGTTGTCAGGCCATATGCCAGTAAAATCTAATTTTCCTGTCCTTTCAGCCGTTATATACTGTGCTCATAGTGCATGCTCTTTAATTATATGCGCGCTGTAGCCTGTATATTAAAGTGCGAATGAAACTACGAGCATGCACGTCAGATCTGTGTTACGTTCAGCAGTGGTAGCTCTTAAAGTAATAGCACCCAAATAACCAGCTGCAGCTCTTTATGTTATTTCCACAGTAATT
The DNA here is from genome assembly GCF_001515645.1 of Sinocyclocheilus grahami. Classification (NCBI taxonomy): domain Eukaryota; kingdom Metazoa; phylum Chordata; class Actinopteri; order Cypriniformes; family Cyprinidae; genus Sinocyclocheilus; species Sinocyclocheilus grahami. The sequence goes on along the minus strand of NW_015505440.1, from coordinate 168,407 downwards.
TAAAGATTGAATGTGAAAGTGTTGCAATATAAAAATATATTCAAAAACTTTAATGGTAGGTGGGATTAAGCGTGATTAAGTTAATTTTTAATAGATTGACAGCACTAGTTTACACATACATACATACATACATAAAATAAAGTTAAAAAAACACTTTACTTTTTTTCAAATCACTTCTAACCTTTTGCTTAGACATCTCTTAGACGTAGCTTATCTGTGCCACTCTTCTTCACACATGAGGTTCATGAATGCAAAGAACTTGACAGATACAATCTCATCTGACCGTAACCATGAGCTGAACTCTCTGCACTGCTGACACACTGTTAACGCCAAATCTGTGTCAGGTACACCAATAATGCAGCATCTGCACCATTTTCTCTTGCGCAGCAGAAGCACGGTCATCAAGCAGGTCACAATTTATGACAAGTTTTTTTTGTTGATGCCAAATTTCAATTTGTGCAATTTGACAAGTTCAAAGATCACGGATCAAGCATCTGGCTGGCACCTTGCACAAAACTAAAGTTACACAGAGGTGAAGAAAGACCATAAAAGCGAGAGAGAGAGAGAGAGAGAGAGAGAGAGCGAGCGAGCGAGCGAGCGAAGCAGAGATGGAGGGACACAGCAAAACAGCAGGGGGAAAAAAAGGAGAGAGACATGGTTTCCACGGAGACGGACAGACGAGACTTTGCGGTTAGGAGTTATGCAACAGGCTGTTGCCATGGTAATGTGAAGGAGGGGGTGGAGACAGGCTGAACGTTGGTAGTGAATTTACACAATGCTCTGACAATGCCAGATACCCTCAGTGCAAAAGAGGGAGGAAAAAGACGCTCCAATGGCGTACCAAATAATAAAGATGTCTATAAATAAAGCTGGGGCTGCATGAAAACTGAAGGGAATGAATGCTGCATGTGAACATCCTGAAGACTGAACATCAGCACAGTAACAAGCACGGATGTAAAACACCAAAAAAACTCCCTACTTTAGTGTTGCTTGTGTGTAAACCCTCAGTGTGGCATCAGCAAAGTGTAGCTGAAGGTCTATGTGAAACAATCGGATAAGAGGGCAAAAGGAAACTACTCAAACAAGGCTTCAGCACAGCCGTTTAAACTTATGAAGACCATGATTTGGGTAAAGCTCATGAATCCTGTCAAGAACATGTTTAGGTTCAAAACAAATTAAAATGAAATAATAAAACAATTTAGTTTACCATTAGACTATTAAAAATGTTTGCATCATGATTGATTATTAGGAAAATTTCTTCACTCCAAAATCTCATTAACTTTTTTTAAATTTATTTATAGGTTCACATTTTATTTCAATAAAATGTGCAAATAATAAAAATCATAGTGACGTGAATCATAACCCAGGCATGTTCTTGGTTTTGTAAGATACCCATTTAGACGCGTAATGCAATATAGCATTATATGTGTTTGACATGTCTATTTGTGCATTCACAAGCAAGCTTCTCATGCTTAAAGAAAACCGAGATGCTTCTATTTCAATGCACCTTCTGAGGGTGAAGGCGCTTCTAAGACTCGTGCAAATGGGGCCGGGACGCCACAAGGTTGGATAATCCTTTCCTTTCTGTTCCTAACCCAGAACACCCGCACATTTACAGCTGTGCCAGTAAGAAGCTTTTCACATTCTTAAGAACACTAACTAGGTTGAACGGTTTCTGAACAAGGGGATCACACAAGCCTTACTTCACAAAACTAGCTGTTTAGAAATGTTAGGGGTGTAAAAGTCATCAGAATGACACTAGGGTTGCCAAAGTGTTAATAAACCATCGCTAAGGGGTTACGAATAACATTAAATTAACCACTGTGAATTGCAACGACTAAAACAGTGCTTTTCCACCCTCATTTGGGCATGTTCTTGGTGTGCCTTGCAAATACTACCAACAATGCAAATAAAAAAAATAATCAAGCACTCTGGCTTTCCTCTGCTTTCCTTCTCTCCCTCTGTTGCTGCTCCTTCTGACACCCTTTCCAGTCAGGCTGGTTCGCGTGACGGCGGATTGACGTCCTTGGCAGAAGGGTTGCTATGGAGACTGGCACCGTGGCAGAGTTTGGCATGGAGGCACGGCCCAGGCAGTATAGCCACACACAGTCTGCGCTCAAACAGCATGTGTGTGTAAACACAGGCATGTGTGAGCGTGTACATGTATTGACTAATATATTTGTATGTGCATTTGTGCGCACAAGATCTTGAGGGTGCATAAAAGAAACTGTAATTATCTGACTAGATCCCTCACTGCACGTACGTCTATCAAAACCTGGTGCAAATCAGGGTAGGCTTCGAGATTTCCCACAATGCATTAAAATGCCTTGTATTGACATGTTCATTTCTCTGGTAACCACAGCACACAGACAATAATATAAAACATTGGATATATCAGGAAATATTTTGTTCATCTGAATGGGGGAACATAGCTTTTATAATTTGTATTGATTTCATGAATATCTAGATGATAAATGCAATAAACTGATGGCATATTTACAAGCGAGCAGAATCGGGTGGTACGAGAGTAAACCTATAGGGTAAACGTACCTATGACCCCTTTAATATGATGCTATTTTAAAGATCATTATTTTGTGTATTTGGTGTAACAGAATATGTAAGACATCTTTTAATGTTCAAAAAACACATTATTTTTCAAATACTGCACATTATTGTAGGTGCTCTATGCCCCACCTCTCTCAAACACTTTGACAAGCGCAGTCTGCTCTGATTGGCCAGCTGACCCAGTGCATTGTGATTGGCCGAACACCACAAGAATGCGTCGGAAATGTAACTGACTCTTAACTTTTATAAAGAACATCTCTTTGGATTTGAGACTTTAGTCTTTGCTACTTTACAGATCTTCTTTATGCATCAAGAGCTTGTAACACTCCAAAGAGAAAAGAAACATTTTAAAATTGCATCATATGACCCCTTTAAGCTCACTAAAATCCAGTGGTGTATAAAGTACCTGAAAGCCATCCTCAAGTAAAATACAGATATCTTACCAGAAAATGACTTTGGTAGAAGTCACCGTTTAGAATATTACTCGAGTAAAAGTCTTAAAGTATGTGATATTTATTGTACTTAAGTACGAGAAGTTTTTTTTTTTTTTTTTTATCTTAAACGTACTTAAGTATTGAAAGTAAAAGTACAAGTAAAATGCAAAAGCAAATAAATATAAAAAAATAAAAAAAAAGTTCATACACAGCTTGAGTAGCAAGATTGTGTTCGGTTTTAACTCTTTCTTCCATTTTGTATTTTTGGGTGAGAATAAGAAGCACTTCATCCATTACTTGGTGTCTTTCATTCCAACATAAGAAATCATTTCTCTATAAAACTATAAAAAATAATTCCAAATATTTAAACAAATTAAACACTATAATTGTATCTCAATACTAAAATATCACTGCCACAAAATATCAATGGGCAAAACTGATTAATAATATGAGCAGGTAACAACAACAATGTACTGCAAAAACACAGTTAAAGTTAAGACAAGAAAGCATATAATATAATGGTGGTAGATCAAGAAACAAGTGCTCCAGAAATCCAATATTTTTTAAAGTCATTAAATTTTTTTTATTATAAAAAGCCTATAAAATTCTTAGCTATGAAAACCAGAAACCTACAATTCTCACAGGAATTTCGACTAGCACAAACAGACTCCACTTACTGAACTCAAGCTCAAGTGGACAAACAGTCATGATCTTAATTATTAATGTCATTTTGAACAATAATGAAGAGGTGCTATATGCACCGAGGGCACACAAGATCTCAATTTACTCCAGCCATAGATACATGCCTCTGAATGAGTGAGTCAACCTGCTAAAGCAAACAGCCATAGAGAGATAAGCCTTTACACCAGACCTGTGTGACGCATTTAATTGTCGCGCTACAGGAAACTCTTGCCCTCAAACAATGTAGGAAAATTTGTATAATTACCTAATAAGCAGAAGAACTGGGGTTATATTACTAAAAGCATAATATAACTATCAGTAACATTTTGGAACAGCATAAAATTTCAATTATGCATGTTCAACATTTATGGTTTTAAAATTGTGGCATTAGCATTTCCCTGGTAACCACAGAGAACAACGTAAAATAGATATATCAGTGAATAATCTGGACATCTGAATGGGGCACTCCTTGCTTTTACAATTCGTATGGGGTTTATGATTAACATCACCTGACCAAACCGGAAAACAGAACCCATCGCATCCGCTTGTCTGAGAAAGTGTTAACAGCAGTATGACCTGATGGCAATATCTATGGGCTTTCATGGTAATCAGCTAACCTAGTTGTTTTTATTGTTGCCGTTTTATTACATTTTATTATCAGAATGTTACTGAAGAGAAGAAAAAAAAATGTAGATATCAAAGTGATGGGCATCGGTTATGATCATCTTTTGGATCTCCTTTGAAGGCATCGAGTAAAACAGCTCCATATTTAATAAAGCACATTAAAAGACCCAATCTTTAAGCGATGCAACCTGTTTTACAGAAAATGGAATGTGAACTAAAGGCAAAAAACAGCAATAACTTTAAGATGAAACCAGAGAACTTTTAACAGAAATGTGAGAAATGCTTCTTGAGCAGCAAGGATTTCTGAAGGATCATGCGACACTGAAGACTGGAACAATGGCAATTAAGAGATAATTGGTAACATTAATCACAAAAAGGTTTTCACGTGTTAACATTGGTAACTACATTAGTTAAACTGAACTAACAATATATCTACAGCATTTATTAATCTTCGTTAATGACATGTTAGTGTCAACATTTACTAATACATTTTTTTTTAAATGTCAAATGTTAATTAAAAGGAATAGTTCACCCAAAAAATTAAAATGTATTAACTTACTCACCCTACATCCAAGATGTAGAGGAGATGGTTTCTTCATCGGAACAGATTACAGTGATTACATCACTTGCTCACAAATAGACCCTCTGCAGTGAATGGGTGCCGTCAGAATGAGAGACCAAACAGCTGATGAAAACATTTAGGGCTGTCGCGATTCGTCGATTTTATTTGACTATTCGATTTTTTTAAAACCTCGACTTCATTTTGCTCGTGTCGACTAACCGGCAAAATACCGGAAGTGGCGCATTTCACGGACGAGAATCCATAAAACACATTATTAGACTGTTTCCCCAAGGCTGCATGATATATTAAACCCATTTAAAAATCATAATTAAATGCGGTGCAGTTCTACAGTATATGCGCTTTAATTTTTTACATGCGTATAGGTTAAGTACGTGCATCACACAGAGGCTCCGTTCACAGTAGTTCCGCAGGAACTGTTATAATTTACATGTGTGGAGCGTCTCAAACTCAATCTCTGCATGTTGTTGTGAGTTTGGGTTTATTATAACGTTCATCTGGGAACGCAATGTGCGCCATTTCATCAGATTTGTAAGGTAAATCATTTATAAATCTACGAATACATCGCGGTTTCAAAATAATTCTCAAACCCTTACTCGGAGTTTACACGTTTTGATGTCCACATATTCTTTTAATTACAGTGGCTATTGCATTTCTGTCCTAAAGAAATGGCAAAATATTAAAGATTAAGTGGACATTTTAATTAAATGGTGCTTGGTCAATATTAAACAAGTATTAGATCGCACAGCAATGTGTAAAAATAATCATCAGGCAGTTGGCGCCCCCTGCAGGCCTTTGTTGTAATGCGTAATGTACATTAGCTCTATTGTTTATAATACGTTATGTATTTTAACAGTTTTGTTTGCTTTTGATACTTTTATTTGAACTAACTATTATTGCCTCATTGCCATTATATATGTATTTTAAGTCATTTTAAAGGCTATTGTTCACTTACATCTATTTTTATTACCACAATTTTTTTTATTATAATTATAGGAAGCATCTCCAATTAATTGATTTTATTTAAAAAAAAAGTTTTACAAGTTTTTTTTTTCGTTTTTTTTTCCAGAAATACTGCACATTTACATTTTTCTCCTAAATAAATTCTAGTAAATAACATTTCTGGTAAAAACTCCTTTAAAAAGTGTTTTTTTATTATAATTTTAATATTAGTAGACTATAACATGTGGATATGTTGTCATTCTTACACTATAATACTGAACTTTGATTTCAGTAATTTGGACTATGAGATGGACACTTGCTTCTTGCACTTTTACTTTTTGCTTTAAAAAAATAATTTTATAGAAATTTGGATTTGAATTAAGAAAATATAGTTTAATAAAATATTCTTAAGTGAAATTGTTGCTTTTTTGCAGGAAATTAATCGATAGATTAATCGAAATAAAAATAGCCGTTAGTGGCAGCCCTAAAAACATTACAGTAATCTACAAGTAACCCACACGAATCCAGTCCATCAATTAACATCTTTTGAAGTGAAAAGCTGTGCGACAAATCCATTAAGATGTTTTCACTCCAAACAATTGTTTCCAGCTAAAAAGTCCTCTATCAATAATACTGCTTTCTCCAGTGGGAAAGTCATCTTGTCTGAATCAGGAGACAAATATGCAGAGATCAATCACTGTTTACAAGTGAAAACATTTCTAAACAAATGTATAGGACTTTTTCCACTGGAGGAAGTGTTATTATGGACCAGAAGCAATGTTTAAAAAGTTAAAATGCCTCAATGATGGATTTGTTTCTTAGAAATATGCAGCTTTTCACTTCACTGGAGTGGTGTGGATTACTGTGATGTTTTTAATCATACTCTCATTCTGACGGCACCCATTCACTGCAGAGGATCCATTGGTGAACAAGTGATGTAACGTTAAATTTCTCCAAACCTGTTCTGATGAAGAAATAAACTCCATCTTGAATGGCCTGAGGGTGATTAAATATTTTTGGTGAACTATTCCTGTAAATGTACTGTGACATAACATGATCAGACATTCTATTTTTATTGACTAACATTAACAAAGACAAATAAATGCTGTACAATAATATATTGCTCATTGTTAGTTTATGTTAGCTAATGCATGAACTATTGTCAACAAATGAGACCTTATTGTAAAGTGTTACCAGTTAATTACCAGATGTGTAAGGAACAAATGGCAGTCTACAGTAGGAGAATTCCAAAGAAGCTCTTATTCTGACAGTGCTACCACAAAATTCTAAAATCAAGCAATTTTACAAATTAAATTAAAGGAGAAGCCGCCCAATTAGCAGATGGATGCTTTTAAGACATTAGTGAAAGCAGTTTGTAGGAAAAATAAAAAAAAATAACACCCCCGGTGAATTTAAAGTCCAGACTGAAATTGAAGCTAGAGCATTATGTTCTGTACCTAACAGAAGATAATGTTTGGAAATGAAAACAATGTTTTATAATCTAGCTATTAAAACGGTTTCATGCACTTACTGACAAAAATACAAATAAAACAGCTGATATAATTAGCAACAGCACCGCCACGAGTTCCAATGTTTCCCACAAATATCTGCATTCTAAGTGAAGTAATTAAGAGATAAATTCACTTTTACTTCAGCATTAAGACCACAGCACTGAGACAAACTTTATGAAGTACATACAGAGGCAGGGTTATGCCCTCCAGAGCAAACACTAAGAGGAACCATAACTGGTATATATATATATAACTGGTCAGTCCTGCAGCATTCCTCCTCGTGGTTTAGAGACGCTGCCCACAGAGCCACTTCTGCAACACACCACATCAGTGTTGCGAAACTTTAGAGAATTAAACCAGCAAGTAACAACACATAGTAGTCAAAGTCAAAGGAACACACACAATCTCTGCCGATTTCAGAATCATTGATGCATAAAATCAAGTTACGTCCACGACAAATACAAACTGCTGACAGATATTATGAATCAACTGAACACCAACTAATAAATGCATCTGATCAGGGTCATGTGAGCTGAAAAGCAATTAAAAAAGACATTCGTTTGTAAAATTACAGTGACTTTTCATTCCTCTGGTAACTGCAGACAAGAGCATACAACAAAAGATATCAGTAAATAATTTTTACATCTGAATGGGGCACTTTTACAATTCATATGGTTTTCAGAGTGATCTTGGCGATGAACGCAATTTTTTTTTGTCAAAACCGACATTGAACAAATCCTAAACTTGAGTCTAAGGCAAAAACAAATTGCAATAACTGCGTATGAAATATAGTTGTTGTTTCCCCCCAACACATTGATAAAATGCGGTCAAAAATACTCATTGTTAGTTCATGTTAGCTAATGGATTAACTAATGTTACCAAATGAGACATTATTGTTAAGCGTTACCTTTTTTTTTTCCAACAATAATTGCCTTTAAATATCTAATAGTTAGGAATATATGGTCTAGCACAAGCTCAATCAAATGATTTGGTGATGCTTTGAGACGTGCATGTAATATTCCATAATAAACCCCACAGCATCTACGGGCTCTGTCATGGACACTATTTAGGCATGCAAAAATTATGCCAATTTCATTTTGTAATTGGAAGCCATTAGGGTTGGGCCGATAGACGATGCCATCGACCATCACAATGTTAAGCTGATACCATGATTCCTCCCCCCACCACCACCCCCTCTCCCGCAATCCGCCGCATCCCAGTTCCGTGTTCGGAAAGGAAATTAAGTGTGCTACGGAAACCCTAAAGGGAATAAATAGCCTACGAGATGGGAGGATAAAAAAAAATATTTCAATACTTTTTCTCGCAATTATATCGTTGGGTAAGTACTAAGTATAGGCGACTGTATATAAATTGCAACCGCTTTCGATTGTGCGCTCTCATTTTACTTTCACTTTCGAGATTCGCGATCACAAGGACACTATACTATGGAGCGGCAGTACTTAATCACACATTTGACAAGATTAGATGTTTGTCATTGGTGCTCAGGATCTGCAAATGATTCACCATCGTCCTATCAGACATTTCTCCATACGCCGTGTATGTGGTAAGTGAACGTTCATGTACTGTAATGCAACAGGCTACCGCTAGCAAGCGGCTAACCTTTTAGTGGCTCCGTATAACGCCTTATTTGTTTCATGCTTCGCTTTTATGCGCACACATACGGTTACAGGAATCACCGCTTCAGTGCAGCAGAACAGCAAAATGGACTGCAGCCTTTCGCCTCACTTTCTCCATTCCTAAATCCACTTACCCGCCCCTTCCCTTCCATTTCCTGCCCTCTCTTTGCTCATTCACTCGCTCTCTGGTTTAAAACTGAAACCCAGCCTGTTCCCAACCTTCCTCAGTAACACAGCTAAACTCCACATTCTCCAGCTATTACATCACAGGGGCCTCTCAGCGAATGCCAGGCCCGTGGATGCTATTGGAAGAAACTGACCCGCAGTTGCTGAAACGGTTTTGTGTTTGCAAATACAGAAAACAGATCCTGGATCATGGACGTCATCAGTTTAGAATATCTGTAGATGCTCTCGCAACGGTGAACGTGTGTGTACAAGAGAAGTATTCTAGGATTCAAGGAAATCGGCATCTGATTGTGATAAAACGGCCCATTGTTTGTGACTTGCATTACTGGTTTCCGAAAACCACTGCCAATGGTAACAGCGTGTCTTTCTTTTGCATAATACGGGGCAGGATAACGGCCACCCGAAATGCTTCCTCATGGACAGAGGGGTGTAATGCAGGATGCAAAATCCATTAGAACATCCAGAACTCTCAATCGGCAGTGCAGCATTTATATCAGAAGCACCTCTAGGATCTTTCTACACTATAATACTCCAAAAATGGGATCACCGCTGAGAATCTGAATTTTATCTAATAGTTCCTTTAATTCACTCTCAGTGGGATTCAAAGCATATTAGAGGATACTTGAGTAGCCGACGACATCAGCAGATCTTTGTAAGGATATTTCAAAATAGATGTCAGTAAAACTAGTTTGTGCACATTAAACATCTCAAATGACAGATCGTGTGATTTAATGCCGCACCAGGATGAAAACTATGAACAAAATTAATTTGATGCCAAAAATTGCTTTTTAATACCCATGTAACTTCTAAATCTAATGACTTGCTGCTATATTTTATTTGCACATAAGCAAATAGTTCTCAAATACTGAGAAACATTGTCATGTAAATATTATGTAATATTATGCAGACAAATGACAGCAACAGCAAAGTGCTAAGAGAGATACAATAAACATACCATGTGAATAAAGGTTATTTATTAGTATTTTGTTTTAATATCTTTGATTTAATTATTTGTCAATAAAACATTTTCAAACAATCATAAAAATTTATAAATTCATAAGAGTGAGAGTAAAAGACGGGGACATTATTGTTTATTTACTTAGCATTGAGTCTCTCCAAGTAGGTGACAAGGTAGCGTTAAATCACCATTCAACAGCCTCAAGCCACCACCGCACTGGCGTCTATTGGACTGCAGAAAGATACTAACTTTTCAATCTGCTACGTTACTGACTATACTGACAAACTATGCTGACACCGTGTATGCGCCGCAACAGGATGCGACAAAGCGACCGTTGAAAATCATTTGAAATTTGTGTCAGCACGTCATAAATAGAACGAGGCATCAGTTTACTGCATCCTGTGTAGACAACATCACTGATTATAATGGGTTCTATTCTACACCGGACGCAAGCGGTGCAACGCAACAAAATACAATAGAATTCTATTGTATTTTGTCGCGCCGCGCGATGTGATGTGAACGATGTGATAAGCATGAGTTCTGGGCCGGGGCGCGGCCACTATAAACAGCATTTACTGAGTGGCCACGATCAGCTCTGGTGGCCGTAACACAGGCTTTAATGTGCCGCAGACACGTGCCGTGATGCACAGATCAGCTCTAGTCTCTAACGTCACTGAATCTGCTGTTAAAAATGAACCAGCCATTCATCATATCATCATGCAAAACTAAGAATTAGAATCATTGTAATGTGACGATCAAATATAGGTGCGGGTGGGTGGTGGGCGGATAATTTGAAGCAGCGGACTGACGGACTCGGGTGAAGTTTGAGCTCATCCACGCATCTCTACACTACACTGACCTGGGTCGCCAGTAGCAAACAATAGAGGGCGCTCTGCTGGACAAACTAAGTAATTACATCATTCAAAAGCATTTCATCGGTGTTATATGTTCTGTAAAAAAAAAAATATTGGTGGCATAGTCGCCGATACCGATATATCGGCTAAACGATATATCGGTCAGGCTCTAATGAATATAACTAACACACCATATAACTAATACAAGGGTGCATCATTTAAGATGCCTACTGTCATGCTCGTCTCCAGTATAACAGTGTATTGGTATTCTGCTCTGTTGATGATTATTAATCAAGAATCTTCTTTACTCCAACTCTTTTGCAAAGGCTGTTGTCAGTCAAAAGCAAGGCTGCACAAAGGCTTCAGTACTGTTACAGCCTGTTCAGCACAACATGTTACAGGCCTACATGTCCATATGACAGTCAACCCAGGGTGGCTTGTTCTACTCTGTAGCTGTTGGTGTGGGTGTGAACCATTCATTCATCCGTGCGAGAGGAGCAAAACTAGGCCTGCCAGCGATGAGCTCATTCGTTTAGCCAACGGACTCCTCTCACCAGAACAGATGGGCCATCAGACTGCAAACTTGAGCCAGCAGTCCCTCAACTGTAACAAAGCTAGCTTGAAACTTCACCACAACACTTCTCCTTTGTTATACAACTTCAAAACCAGTGTATAAATCTGTCTGTATACAGATTTGATTTACAAATTGGAGAACATCTGCCAAGTCTTGGGAAGCTAGTGAAACATTTATATTTGGAAAATGATGCTCATCCACTTTAGTATATCTAACCAACGTTTAAAGTTAGGGCTGTAGGTCCAACTCGAGCACTATCAATTTCAACTGTTTTTTCGTGGGCAGATCCAACAGTGCCTCTTGTTCCTACTAGTTTTGCACAACCTTGGGAAGCTCGCACCCACGCCGTCCTGGAGAGCTCCGAGCAAATTTCACATGTACACCTCTATTAAGTTTTGATCCATGCCTGATGTCTGGTCTTAGCTAAAACAGTCCGATATCTTGGGATTTACAGACTGGAACTGCCCTACAGATCATGCACGAGTGCATCAAGAAAAATTTCTGCAAATCTGTATTAAATCAATATAACATGATCTAAAAATCATTATAGTAGTAGTAGTAGCATTGTTATGTAATATATACAACTTAATCTATTTAGATGATCTGAATTTAATTGCAATGCCATAGAGTTAATACAACATAAAAAGCTAATGCAACAAAATATTCTTGAGAGACAGAACAATAAATAGCCTAAATTAAATCTGCAAAGCAAATGATTAAATAATGAATCACCAACTCATGATTAGAAGTGCTTTGACAGATGTTAGACTCAGTGTGAACTTGTCTCTGTTAATGCACATCTAAAACCAAGCTTAAAAGTCCAGCATAAAAATTAAAAAAAAGTAAAGTGCATGCAACTGGTTTCAAGCAGAAGCAGCATGAGAGATGATAACGAGAGATGTGGGGGTCTGGTGCACTGCGCTGTGATTGAATGAACAAATCCAAGCAAGCGACAAAAGGAAACAATTGTAAAACAACTGTAACAAAGCGTAACGTGTTTAGCATCTTACCAAACCATGCCGTATGCGCCTTCTCCGATGTACGAGAGGTTGCTGTAGCGCGGCCCGACGTCGAAAGCCTGACCGCGGACCATCTCGGCACCGGATCCGGGGTTCGAGCCGCCGCCAGCAGGGGCAGATACCGCAGCTGTCGCCATTGCTGAGAAACTGAGCTGCCTTTACACGCACTACAAACGCGCTTTTCTTACCCAAAGCAGCTTGTGAAGCTCGGGAAAAGCTCTTAGGCTGAAGAAAACTCCGCAGGAGGCAGGATAAGCGACGTGGTTAAACTAAACCGAAGTCTTCGCGTCGGAGTGAAAGGAAAGGAGCGGCTGAAGTGTTGTGTTGACTGGCATATATTTATATATAGTGATAGCAATCTGCGCGGCGGCAGCGGCAGCGAGAGAGCGCGAGAGCGTTGCCGCAGGAAGTAACGGAGCAGATCACGTGGGCAGGCAGAGAGTGGTTACCATAGAGATAGAAGTTACACTTCATTTCTCCAGAGGTTTAAAGCTGCTTTAAGGCGAGGAGAACCTGTTGATAAATCGGGATTTTTGATGGGTAGGTCCAATACATAGGTACAATGGTTGCAGATAATATTGTGAATCTGCTTATTAGGAAATTATAAACAGATGTATCATGTTTCTTCTATTTGTATCAGTTTAAACAATAAGGCCTATAAATGAGCTCCACGGGTGACAGACAATTAGTTCTCTATTATAAAAAAATGACAGGATAAAAATCACGTCTGGTTTATCATTTGATTTGTGCTCTTGTGCGAAATGTTAAATATAAACTGAAAAAATGGTGTAAGATATACAAACAATTTTCACTCAGAAAAAGCTAGTACATTTCACAAATAACGGCAAGTAACATTGACACTCCATTAATCTTTTTATTTATTTACAGCTTCAAAAAAAAAAATCATTTTTATATTGTAGCAGAACTGGTGTTAATCTGAATCAGCAGGTTCTTTAGTTTATTTTTATTTACAGCATATTCTTAAAACGCCAATATTAATGTTAGGAAACCTAGAAATATGTGCTGTTTTATTTATGATGGTTTCCCTGATGAACCTGCTGGAAAAGGGGAAAAAAAACTCTGAAACCTCTAAAAACTGGACCAGCAAACGTGGTTTGTTTACCACCACCATCATCATCATCATCATCATCATCAGGCTACTGAATGCATGTTTCTCGTGTATCCAACAAACATGTCAACTGCTTTAGTACTTCGCCATTTATTTGAAGGTTTGATTGCATAGTAAAATATTCAAGTATGGCTACACTCATACAAAAGATACAAAACTGTCACTGGGTCTTTCAAAAGGTAGTAATATGTACACTTAAGGTACTATTAAGTACTAATATGACCCTTTATATTAAGGTACTATCATATTCCATTTAAAGGGGTCATATGATGCGATTTCAAGTTTTCCTTTCTCTTTGGAGTGTTACAAGCTGATTGTGCATAGATAAGATCCCTGAAGTTGCAAAGACTAAAGTCTCAAAACCAAAGAGATATTCTTTATCAAAGTTAAGACTCTGCCACGCCCCCCTAAAACGGCTCGTTCTAACACGCCCCCACATGTCTACCTCACTATGTGGGAATATTTGCATAATGCCGCCCAAATGTGCACGCAAAGAAAGAAGGCGTGGTTTCAGTAACCGCAGTTAGTGTTGAAGCAGCATGTCAGGGAGACGCTGTGTTTCTAGGCGAAAGCAAAAGCACTTTATTTGGCCTTCCGGAAGTAGATGCATTTAGGAATCTTTAAGATCACTTACAGCAGAACAGCAATGCACTGGGTCAGCTGGCCAATCAGAACAGACTGCGCTTGTCGGAAGGAGGGACTTTGCAGAAAACGAAGCGTTTGAGAGAGGCGGGGCATAGAGGACCTACAATAATGTACAGTATTTGAAAAAGAATGTGTTTTTTGAACATTAAAGCATGTCAACATATTCTGTTACACCAAATAATGATCTTTAAAAGAGCATCATATGACCCCTTTAAGGGTAAATAAAGTACAAAGATGTTGGCCTACCTATTATAATCAGTCGGACAAATCTTCTCATAGGAGAGTGTAAGTGTGAAAAGGAGACCATGGTAAACTAAAGTGACTAGAGACAGCTAAACTAACACTGTCAGCTGTGGCAACTATTAGTGCAGTAACAAATCCAGACACCAAACTGATGTGAAAAGTACTTTATTCACATTATATCAGATTTAAGCCCAATGCTTGTGTCACTGGTTATAAATCCACAAAAAGTTGCATTAAAAAACTGCAGGAACATACCACAGGACAGCAATCGCATTCGGCTGTTTATCAGACGTTGACAAACATTACAACATGCAAGAACATTTAGGTAGAAGATTCACTGTAGTATTGTACACTCGGTGTGGAATTATTTGTATTATTTGATCCAGTATAAAACCTTACTTGCACACAAGATCAGCAGTAGAGGTAAATGATATGCAAAATTAGGTCTGAAAAGAGTCAGCTCACTTCGGTTTATCAGTTAAGTTGCCTGTACTGTACAAAGATGATTCTAAAAAGTACATAAAGATAAGGCACTTTATCATGAACTATTGAGAGCTGTTAAACCCATGTGTTCCCATGATTTATGTTCACTTTTTAGTACAAACAGCAACAATTACAAAATGTCCTGTGAAAAAATTAAAATACTGCAGGCGAAAAGTGTATAAAAATGCACACCAGCATAAAATCTAGTAATGCATACGATAATGATCGTTCCTTTCTACTGGACAAAAACACAGAAGTAGTTCAGTGCTCGAACCCTATGAAAATCCAACTTTTAATACTAAGTACAAAGACACAGTCAAGAGCAAAACACATTCTGAATGAACAATGTCATTTGGCACTAATGTGAACGTAAAGGAATAGTTCACCCAGAAATGAAAATTCTGTCATCAATTACTGATAGATATTCTGAAGAATGTTTTAGCTGTTTTTTGTGTCCATACTATAAAAGTCAGTGGGGTCCAAAAAACATTTTTCAAATGATCTTCTTTTGTGTTTCACAGAAGAAAGTCATACTGGTTTCGAGTAACATGAAGGTGAGTAATTGATAGCATTCACATTATGAGAAAAAATAAGGCATTGCGCTTGAAAAATTTTTTAAAGACTATAATTAACAACTGTGATGTCACAAATTTCCCATCATTGGCACATCCCATTTCCTAATGAATTATGTGAGATCATCGCTGATGATGTGCAAATTTTTGGCTTTTAGAGTCATTGGCAATTACAAAAATGACGTAATGCAGAATTAATATCCCATGTCTAAAATGGATGAGCAATATGCAATATTTGTCAATCTAGGGGAAATAACACCATGTTTATTATTATATACAGTGAGATCCAAAAGCCTGAGACCACTAGTGAACACGCTTCTACATCATGAAGTGTCTTTGTTTTATACTCATCAAAAAATAAAATAAATATATATATATTTGGGCTCAGTAAGATTTCATAAAAAAATTTTTTTCATAATTAATATTTGTATTCAGCAGTGATGCATTAGATTAAAAGTGGCTGTAAAGACTTTTACAATGTTTTCAAGTTTGATTTTTCATGACCACCAAATCAGCATATTATAATGATTTCTGAAGACTGACAGAAAAGACTTGGGTCTTTATAAAATTCAACATGGATTATAATAAGAAATGTTTCTTGAGCAGCAAATCAGCACATTACGAGTGATTTCTGAAGGATCGTGTGACACTGAAAACTGGAGTAATGATGCTGAAAATTCAGCTTTGATCACAGCAATACAATACATTTGAAAATACATTAAAATAGAAAACAGATTGTAATAGTTAACAATATAACAGTTTTGACTGTATTTTGATCCAATAAATGCAGCTGTGGTGAGCATAAGAGACTCGTTTTAAAAACATTAAAAATGATCTCCAAATGAATTTAAATCCCAGATTTTCAATAGCCTCAGACTTTAAGATGCCACTGTATTTTGTGGAAAACTTAAAATATACTCAATTATATACATTCTAAGATACAAATCCTGACATTTGCACTCTTTTACTCAAATACAGAATACATTAGACTGAACCAAATGAGACATTTTCCGCATATAAAAACACCAAATCTTCACCTTCCTCATTCGGTATCCATTAGGTTGGCGATATTCTTGGCCTTATCACATTATAGTGACTGTGCTACTATATCAGCTACTCGTCACTTTCAAAATATTGAGCGGCCGTAACGTGAGACGACTTGCAGCATGCAGGACGTGCGGTTTGCAAAGTCTGGCTATGATAATATAACACCAACACGTACACGCCAGTATTAACACTGATATTTGGAGGGGGAAAAGGCACTGTAACAAAACGAATATGAAATATGCATAAATAAAGGTTTACTGTACATTTCGAAAAACTGCTTTGTGAAAAGCTGCAGCAACAGAGAGACGATCTTGGCAAAGTTAGACTCGTAAATACAGTTTTGGCACATTAAAGAGCGCGTTTACAAAGTACAGTACAGCCATAAATACTTTTTTGTCAAATAAATAACAGTTTTAAAAATACTAACCACCTACAACACTGGATTAGTACATCTGCTGACAGAGCTGAAGGCCTTATGGTCGGTTATTTCATTATCGAAGTCGGTGTGGTCCGAAATTCGACGCAATACTGTATGTGTTAAGATTATTCACATCGGTTTTCTCTCCACTGTAACAGTCGTATCAAATAGGGAGCGCAACCAACAAAATACGCTCGGAAAAAAAATCGCATTTGCTTTACGCATGTCTGTAAGGTATGACATTGTTTATGAGATATTAAAGAGATAGTCCATCCAAAAATGTACATCCTGTCATTAATTCCTCACCCTCATGTTGTTTCAAACCTGTATGCATTTCTTGTTTTCTGTTGAACACAACAGAAGATATTTTGAAGTATGTTGTTAACTAAACAGATTTGGTTCCCATTGACTTCCATTGCATTTTTTGTCCATACAATGGACATCAATGGGAAACATTGTACACTCTTCTACCAACAAAATATCTTCTTTTAAGTTCCACAGAAGGAAAAAAAAAAAGAAAGTAATACAGGTTTGGAATGACATGAGGGTGACTAATTGATGACAGAATTGTTATTTTTAGGTGAACTATTTCTTTAAGCAGCAGTTAATGTAAATATAAGCTGGTAAAAACAAGGCAAATAGTTAAAAGATAGAAACATGTCGTTTAAAAATGAAGGCAAGTTCAAACGTAGCAACAAAGAGAGTTAATAAATGACCAGAGATCAGACATTCTTGGAAAAAAAAAAAAACATAAAACGAGGAAACGCCTTTCACCTGCGTTCGATGCTTTCGTCTGAATGCATGACTGGACTCGTTTCGGATGACCTCAACAATCACATATTCTTTTCAAATGCAACAACTCTTTCAAAATATCATTCCAGATGATTTTGGTTCTATCATGGACAATTTCTTCCTGTTAACCCCTTTCAGATCCCTGTGGCTGCAGCCGTAGCTCCTTCAGGCTCTGCTCTGGAACTCGTCTCGTAGGTCAGAAGCTGCTGCGGATCCTTGAGGAACACCAAGAGAACTGTGATGTTATCACTGGATCCAGCAGCTTTAGCATGGGCCACCAGAGCCTGGGCCACATCGTCCCCCGAGCCTCCGGTCTCCCTCAGAGCCTCCAGGACCAGCTCCGGGACGTCCCCAGGCCGAACCACGTCAAAGAAGCCGTCACAAGCAAGCAGAATGTAATCTTCATGCCCGTTCAGCTGGATCGAGGAGCAATCAGCTTCGTTAGAGATGTACGGCTTCTGATCAAAATCACCTATTGAGGGTTAGACAAAGAAATTATATCAAATGTATTTTACTACCTTGCACTCTGAAAAAATTCTAATTTTAGTCTACCTATCTATCTTTATTATTTATTTATTTATACATTGAGGGTTAGACAAAGAAATTATATCAAATGTATTTTACTACCTTGCACTCTGAAAAAATTCTAATTTTAGTCTACCTATCTATCTTTATTATTTATTTATTTATTTTTCTATATATATATATATAGAGAGAGAGAGAGAGAGAGAGAGAGAGAGAGAGAGAAAACTGTATTACCCACTAAATTCATACTTTTCATTTAATGTAATTAATAATTAATACTTTTATTCAGCAATGATTAATTAAATTGATCAAAACTGAGAGTAAAGACGTTTCTACTGTTAAAAAAAATATATTTTTCAAAATCTTTATTCCACTTTTCTACACATGAAACATCCTGAAAAAATAAGTTATGGTTTCCACAAAAAAATATTAAGCAGCACAACCGTTTTCAACGTTATTATTATTATTATTATGCTTCTTAAGCACTAAATCAATACATTTTACAATACGATATAAAATATCAGATTTTCTCTATATATCCTGATATTTATCGATTTGCCCTGAATGACTTGTTTTTTTGTTTTTTTTATAGATTCAAAATGTTAAATATATGTAGAAATATATGCATCTAATTAAAAATAAATCAGGACATATTTCTCACTACATAAACAATTATGTTTTATGTCATTTCCACCAATTTAGCATCATAATAATTAGCAATATATACCTACATATATTTTATTAACACAAGCAAGTAAGCTTCCATGAACATTTTTGAGCAATGATGCCAATGAATTGTTGAATCGGAGTTTCTGAACTGATTCATGAACATAAATTAAACTGACTAAATATTTGCTATTAACTTTATATCAGTTAACACATAAAAAGCACAATAAAGGTGTGTACTAAAGCATAAAAATACCATAATATGTTAGCAGATATTTAAAAAAAACATGCTAAGTTAACATACTTGTTTATTTGAAAAACAATGCTACAGTCAGTTATTCTCCTTTGAAAATGTGCGTTCCGGGCCGGAATGTCGGTCACTGTTTTGGTTTGTGAAACCCGCCCACTGCCAGTTTACCCAATTGTATTTCGGCACCCCGGGTTGCCAGTTGGCGGAAAACACAGCGTATTTCATTTCATTCATCGTCAAGTGCGCTCGTTCCTGTTGGTGTCATCAATCTGGCAACCTGCGTATGCGTCAAGTCTGAGGAGGAGGGGTCGGGTGAAAAAAACCCTCTCCAATATTTAGAATTTGGACTGCAATACCTAGTTCAACCACTCGGTGTCAATCCTACATACAGCACCGTTAAATTCAGTGAAATATTCACATTGCTGAATATTCAAATATCTTGTGAATATTCAGTATATCACCCACCCACACTTGTAAATACTCAAGAATGTTGTTTTTTGATTTGGTTGCAAGACATTCACCTATTGCTCTGGAAACGGCGTAGGTCCCATTTACCCGCCAACAACCCATGAAAGCGATGCATCCACCCAGATCCTCGATTCTTTTCTTCTCATCCTGCACAGAAACACAAGCACAGACATTTAAGATACAGCCTGGAGCTTTCACAACAGCAAACCCCTATATTTAGCTAAATTCAAAGAATAATACACCTCTATAGACGTTCAGATTGTTTGCATGCATTGCATCATTATTACTCTATCACTTAAGTATTTATTTCGCGAATCATGTGCAGAAACGCTGATCTTAAGTCAGACGGTGCCTCTCTAAGGACCGTTCTGATGCTTTTGGCATTCAGTGGCTGTAGTAAGTATGCAGCAACACTGCTAATATTGATTCAGCATGTGGTCTGCAGTCGCTTCCTCTGTCTCACATTTCAGCTGCTCACAGAGAACAGACGAGCATCTGATACGCTCTTGTGGTCAGCAGTGACTTGTAGTGTGTCATACCTCTCTCTCAGGTTTGTGTGGGTCCATCAGGGTCACTGGTTCTCCCTGTCGAACCAGCACAGCTTGAGAGTCGCCCAGCCAGGAGACGGTCAGGCGATCAGAGGTCAGTAAGGCCGCCACACCAGTGCTGCCGCTGCGCAGACGCTAAACAAGACCAACACAAATGAACGTTTAGTTTGCCATTCAGTGGTCACATTATTTGTTTAATAATTATGATTCTAATTACTGTAATACAGTAATTGTTATACTTTAACTGTTGTATTTTTAAATCAGCATGAACTAAAGTCAGTGAAACCAATACTACCACCATTTACAAAAACTAGGGCTGTCAGTTGATTAATTTAAATCTAATTACAATCAGTCAAATTATTCAAATCACAATTTGAATTTTATTGTCCTATTACTTTCAAAATTAACTGCACTAAATTAAATAATGAATTTAATAAAGAATTGTATCATTTTTATATTATAAACATAAATAATAATAATAAATTCAAATTCTATCAATATATTTTTGCAACGAGTGCTTAATTTCCATGTAAATATTTTCAAAACGCAAAAATAAATTAATACATACTGTTGAGTTAAAAAATACATTTACAAATTTATACTTAAATATTTAAGAACTTTTATACTATTATGTTGAGATTAACTGCACTATATAAATTACATAATATATCTCAATTAAAATATAATTAAATAATATATTTCCATTAAAGTTTAAATCTTAATTCATCAAATAATCATGTCAAATACATAACGTCAAATAATTACATTTTTTATTGTGCTATTATGTTTAAAATTAATGGTACCAATCAAAATGATGAATTTAATACAAATATAATAGATTTTAATCAAATAATTTTAACAGAATTAAAAAAAAAATGTATATTACAAAATAGTAAAATAATAAATAATTCACATTTTAATAAATATTTCGATAAGGGGTGCTTAACTGTTATCTGTTATGTCCATAATTTCACAATGCAAAAAAAAATCTTATTTGTTTAAAAATGTATTTACCCATTTATATTTAAAATACTGCCCCATTTCATTTTACTAGATAACGACACTTCATTCAACTAACTGAATTCAGTATAATTTAATAAAAAATCTATTTAAAAAATCATTAGTTGTTTTATTGAGTGGCATCAACTGGTCCATACAAACTCTCAGGTGCATGTCAATTATTGTCAGTAAAATGAATTCTTGTTTACGTGCACTGACCGTGCCAGTGAAACAGAAAGTGCTTACTCATATCCGTACCTGTGGAGGCAGACAGAGATGTGCAGCAAACCTGCACTGTTTTCTTACCATGTATTCAACCACAGGGGGAAACATGGACTATATTTATCTGTATTTATTACAGCGTAGGAACATTCAATCCACATAACGGTTGCATCTTAAGAAGTGGGAGAGATGTGAAAAGATTTCTTTCCATCGTGAATTTCCACAAAATGCACCAGCTTGGGGAAAGATAATATATCTCCTGAAACTGATTGTGCACAGTGTTTCAGAAGCAGATGCACTAATAAAACAAAAAACCTGTTTAAGGGAAAACAAGTGTACACTTTGAAGGAAGCCATCATAAATGTCAGCTTGCTGTATTTGATGCTTATTTTTGCTAGTGCATATTTAAAAGTGGATTTGTTGTTTCATTTATGTGTTGCACATACAAATCTGAGATCACACTGAAAATCTGCTATTTCTTTGTAAATTATTTGAAACAAGGAATAAAATGTTATAGGATTTAAAAATAAATTCTTAAAAATATCTAAGATATATTTCAGCAAATCTGTGCTATTGAGCATGTTAATGCCTTCTAAGCTTTTTTACAATTAATTCAGGATTCAAACTGATGTGCTGATGGTATAGTTTGTAACAAAAAAAAAGTTTTAAATAAAAATAAAAAATACAAGCATTTTTACTAGTGGTCTCAGACTTTCATTGGTTGTTCTTACCTCTCTCTTAGCTTTGATTTTGAACATGTCATCTGTTTGTGTGAAGGTGCTTTTGAAGGCTGTGGCGGCATCGCTTTTTAGTGCCTCCTGTTGGCTCAGTATGATATGCAGGTGAGTGGCAACATATGTGGCAGCGTCCACCCCTCCATGTCCATCAAACACAGCGTAATACTCTCGATCTACACCATCCTGTGGAAAACAAACAGAAATCAGAGCCAATTTTTCTAAAAAGTCCATGCAGAAAAGTCAATAAAGACAATCAAATAAAAACTGACCATTGAATTGAACATACAACGTTTTGCATATTATATAACAGGGAAATATGCATATTCGGGTATGGGGTTGGTTAAATATCTACCTATGCATCCCTACTACAATGCAAGCTGTGGCGGCCTTACCTGCAGTCCCAGAAGCTGGTTAAACTCTCTCAGGATGATGTGACGGTCTTCCATCTTCCTGCGAGTGTTTCGAATGGCGTGAACGGAGCAGCTGTGTGTCTGTGATGAGGACGACCCGGGACTGGGCAGCTGTTTCTGCCAGGCCAAACACACCTCTCTCAATTTATTAATAAAGAGGCGCTGCAATGGCTCAGACTGCAACACTGCAGAGTCACACAGACACACACACACACACTCATTATGATGCTAGTGTTTAAACAGAGGTTCATCAGAATCACACATATAGACTGAAATCATGTAAGCAATCAATAAAACAAGCATGAACTGATACTTTTTCCTAGGAGAGATAAGTTGTCAAACAATGTAAAATCTGTCAAATCTTCATGTAGCACTTTTCTTTGAACACTAGAGGGCAGCGATGCAACTCAGCATTAAATTGTCATTGTAAATTGTTTATATTTATTCATTAACTTTGATGAGTATTGTCAGCCTATTAGTCACCTATTTAGATATAGTAAAGCAATGCTGGGGGGATTTTTAAAATTATTTTCTAACAATAACTTTATGTCAAGACCACAAGAGAAAAAAAGATGGAAAAATAATGCAAGGCCTCTGCACGCACCGGATGCCGTGCGCGCACCCAAAGACAGTTGGACATAGTGGTGTATTAGAGGTAAAAAATGATATAAATACTGTTCGGTTTCTGGCACAAACCGATCGTTTCGTGTCTTAGGACATCAATGTGTCGTCACGAGCCGCAGGGTTTAATTTGGATTTGTCTGCATATTTTTTTTACTCTCATAGATTTTGTTACCATTGCCATGCATTATACGACTGATAGACTGCAACGGTTAAAGTTAAAAATCATCATATGTGTTCTACTGAAGAAACAAAGTCACCTACATCTTGGATGCCCTGGGGGTAAGCAGATAAACATCATATTTTCATTTTAGGGGTGAACTATCCCTTTAAAAAAAATTTTTACACTTCTTATATATACATATATATATATAAAATATATATTTCTCAGTTTCTCAATATTGTATTGCTGTTCTCTTTATAATCTGACTATTATTTTTCCAACTTATTAACTTGTATTAAAAAGAGATCAATTTAAATGTGACAATAACCCTAAATTTCCCAAACAGAAAAGAGCAAGAACCAAATCAAGTGAATCACTCACAAACAACTTCCTGTTCATCCTCTGGTTGCTGTTCAGGATCTTTGGGGCAGTAGTGAGGTGAAAGGTCATCTTTAAGCAATTCCGTGACAGCAGCGTTGCACATCGCTGCACCCAGCCAGGATGGGGCATTTCTAAAATAAATAAACATCTCACATATATCAACAGTGTGATAACACACACGCTCAAGTGAACTTTCACTATCGTCCAAAATGTGGGGTCGTAAGATTTTGTAATGTTTTTGAAAGAAAAAAATTCTTATGCTCACCAAGGCTGTATTTATTTGATCAAAAATTACAACACACAGTACAGTACAGTACAACAGTAATAATATGGTGAAATATTATTACAATTTAAAATAACTGTTTTCTAATTGAATGCATTTTTAATGTAATTTATTCCTGTGATGCACAGCTGAATTTTCAGCATCATTACTCCAGTCTTCAGTGTCACATGATCCTTCAGAAATCATTCTAATATGCTGATTTGCCGCTCAAGAAACATGTCTTATTTGAAATAGAATTCTTTTGTAATATTATAAATGATTTACTGTCACTTTTGATCAATTTAATGCATCCTTGCTAAATAAAAGTATTAATTCATACAAATGAAAAAAACTTGCCGAACAAAAACTTTTGAACGTGATAGAGTGTGTACAAAATGTGTTGACTAGACATTAAATTAATTTACTCCGATAGGATTATACTCGTGGATTCTCACACAGCGTGGAGTAAAAGTGCATCTTGCACTAGTGATTTGCTCTGTTTTTAGATTAGATTTAGCACTTTGCCTGCTGGAGCAACAAGTGGCAAATGGCCCGACCACTCACTCATAACAACACGTCTATTTAAAAGAAGCATTTGGCTGTGTGAAATCTTATCTAATGACATAACAGCAAGATGTCGGAAATGACTCCCTTTTGTCCTACTTGTCAAGAGCTGCGGCAACGACATGCACATCTGACCTATATCAAGACACGAAAAGGGTTAAACCAGACAAATCTGCACTGTGCAGACTTCCAACAAAGAGGAAATGAAGTCTAAATGTCAGGAAGTGGGTATAACAATAGTGATTCTAGACAGGAAGTCTGCCCCGAGAAATGCGTCAGGGGAGAGAGAGAGAGAAAAGGATACCGAAAGAGAACAAACAAAAACTCCATTGTAAATTGAAACTTTAAAACTTCTGCACAATTGCTTTCACTTAATGCTTGGATTGCCACTGATAGTACACTGGGAAAAAGCAGAAAATCTCTTAATCAGCTCATGCATAGTGAAACGTGCTGACCTGGTGCAAATATTGTCAGGAAAACAGATCATGCCAGACAGAGAGCGAGAGAAAGCAAATGGGAGAGAGAGACAGGAATGACAGGAATGAGAGAACACGCCTCCTCTGGTTGCAACGAAAATATTGATCAGGGGTTTTCAAACTGGCAACCAGGGAACCCCCAGGGGCAAAAATAGTGTAACAAAACTCAAAATTGAATAAATAATAAAACATAAGACCTAACTAACTCAATAAATTAATTGATTAAAATAATAAAAAAATAAATATTAAAAAAATATTATTACAATAAAGAAATAAATAAAAATGTAAATAAAAAAACCTCCAAGAACTTACAAGGGAGTGAGTGGTGGGGTATCCGTGGAAAAGTTTAGAGAAAAACATATTATATATTAAAATAAATAAACAATAAAACATAAGACCCAAGAAAATAAATCAATAAATTATTAAAATAATTAAATAATGATTCAAATAAATAAAATAATTTAAGAAAAATAATAAAAGAACCCCCAGAGGCCCGGAAGAGAGTGTTAGAGGGTCTGTTGAAAAGATTAGAAAAAAATTTGTAAAAAAAAAAAAAAAGGAAAAATGTGACCCTGGAGCACAAAAGCAGTCTTAAGTTGCTGGGGGATATTTGTAGCAATAGCCAACAATACATTGTATGGGTCAAAATTACAGATTTTTCTTTTATGCCAAAAATCATTAGGATATTAAGTAAAGATCATGTTCCATGAAGATATTTTGTAAATGTCCTACTGTAAATATATTAAAACTTAATTTTTTATTAGTAATATGCATTGCTAAGAACTTCATTTGGACCACTTTAAAAGCGATTTTCTCAATATTTTGTTTTTTTTGCATCCTCAGATTCCAGATTTTCACATAGTTGTATATTGGCCAAATATTGTCCTAACAAACCATACATCAATGGGAAGCTTATTTATTCAGCTTTCAGACGATGTATAAATCTCAATTTCGATAAATTGACCCTTATGACTGGTTTTGTGGTCCAGGGTCACAAATAATAAATAAGTAATAAAAAAGATCTAACTAAATACATAAAATATTTTTTAAATAATTAAAATAAAAATGGTTAAAATAACAATATATTAATATATAATAATACCAATAATAGTATTTTAATAAATAATACATAACAGTACAGTAGTGAATAGAATTTCTCTCCAAATATTATTTTATACACATTTATAATGTAATTTTTTATCAATATAAATTTCGTCTTTATATATTAAAGACACTGCCAACACACATTTCAGTTCAAACTACTTGTAAAAGTGCATGTAGCATCCTACGACCCCTTTAAAGCACATAGCTGTCTTTTAAATTATAGAATGATAATAAATTATCCCTTTCGATAAGATGATCATATATGTGGGTCCGTGGCACCGGAGCGATTGAAAACCCCTGACCTACATGATATGAACATAACAAACCTGGCTGAGAGCAGTCGCAGGCCCAGATCCAGACTCTCTCCCTTCACCTCCTGCATAGTGACTTTGCGGCTAAGTGGAGTGACGGGAAGCGGATCCTCCGTGCCAAGCGGGTTTAGAAACTCCTCCAGAAACCTCTCCAGAAACTTCCCAGCGTCGTCTTGCTCCGTGCAACTCATTCCGAGTGTGGATTTGCAACCTTTTGTCCAAAGCAACCTTTGATGCAAACTTCAGGTATGAATCTACACAAAAAAAATAAACGAATAAATAAATTAAATAATAAACACAACCATCTTCACCAGAACCTGTCAGTGTTGTAAACGTAATTTTCCTCATCATTTTAAAGCAAATATGTTGCTAAAGTAACAGTACAGAACAGAGTAGAATATATAATATTTAGACATAATAAATTATTAATATAGAAACTTTTCTAGGCTTTGTGTTTAGGTTGATAAAATAATGCAATCCATGCAAAATAGAATGTTAAATTGTTGGCCAATCAGAACACTCGGAGGCGGCCCGCTGTCAACATCAACCAATGGCCTGCGCTTGGGGCGGGGCTACCTGTTTGTCCGGACTACAAAAGACAAGGAGAGGTTTTTTGTTTTTTTTAAGTTTACGCTTTATGATTATTTAAATGTAACGAAAGTAAGCGTATGTGTTGTGATACCACATTTTATCTGTAAAAATGTGACAAGTCATATGCTCTTCCGATTTTCAGATGGCAAACTACAAATACAGAATGTATCTAGTATACATAGTACACTAAACCTACAGACGTCTTCGCAAATTTCGCAACACTGAACTTCTGTCTGACCGCAGTCTATTGCATAAAAGAAACTTTGGTTTGATGCAGGACTACAAGGATTCATGGTGTAACTTCTGCATGACACCTTACGAGAAATTGCACACACTGTCGCCATTTGAAAGCAGCACAGCCGGGCCTTGAACTACAAGCAACTGATTAGTTTAATTAACAACATAAAAGAGAACATAGTCGTGCGTAAACGTGCAGTATATACCTTTGGTGGATGGTTGGCGTTGCTTTATGCGCCGACACTCCCTTTTTTCCTGACGAGTTGGGTTTGAAGTGCTCGTGCATGAACGCACGCCCTTTCAGTCACTACACAACAAAAGCCAAACCATCTGCGGAAGTCGCCGTGACAGACAGGAAGTACAAACTTAGCGAAATACAAGCGATGAGGATGAACATGTGATGCGCGGAATAGATTTGTCAGAACGGGATGAAGACAATCCGTTTGGTTGTCAGATCGTTTTGGCTGTGTGGGCGGTGACAGACCGATCTTATGAATATTAATACATTCCTTTTAACGTGCTAACCAACGAGCGCCCAGTCAGTCACGTAAGGTAATTAATATTCATAAGCCAAGGTTCTGCTTCTTAATATGGAAATAACCGAGGCGGCGATTTTGTAATAGTGACAAGGAAACATTTTTCATTCTTTTTTTCCCCATTATATATGCAAAGGTCCTTTAGATGGACAACATCAAAAACGTTATTCAAACATATTATTCTTAAGTGGCGCCTTTTCTTTTTTTTCTTTCTTTCTTATTAAACTGAAACTTTTTATTTTTATGTAATTTTTTAATTTTCTTAATATTGTTTGCATAATGTGATCAGTTAAACATCGTAAAATGTTGATTATATACTCCGAATGAACATTGTTCTTAATATTGTTTCTTATGATTATATGCATTTCTGTAAAAAATCCATATAATCATAAGTGGAAATAACCGAGGCGGCGATTTTGTAATAGTGACAAGGAAACATTTTTCATTCTTTTTTTCCCCATTATATATGCAAAGGTCCTTTAGATGGACAACATCAAAAACGTTATTCAAACATATTATTCTTAAGTGGCGCCTTTTCTTTTTTTTCTTTCTTTCTTATTAAACTGAAACTTTTTATTTTTATGTAATTTTTTAATTTTCTTAATATTGTTTGCATAATGTGATCAGTTAAACATCGTAAAATGTTGATTATATACACTCCGAATGAACATTGTTCTTAATATTGTTTCTTATGATTATATGCATTTCTGTAAAAAATCCATATAATCATAAGTAAATGCAGCAAATATACAAATTAAGCAAATACAGAAATGTAAATCTAAAATATAGAGCAACTTGGTAAAATGCGCAACTGAAAATTTGAAACATGCTCTTGTTGTGGTACCATGTCCCAAAAACATATTAATACCATAGCCTGTTTGTTTATTTTCATTTTTTGTTACTAAATTTATATATCATTTTACCAATTTATTTATATATATTTAGTATATTGTTTCATATAGATGTGCGATTTTTCTATTTGAATATATTTTAAAATGTAATTTAGTAGCAGCCATTACTCCAGTCTTAAATGAAATTATTCAAATAGAAAACAGTTCTTTTAAATTATAATAATATTTCACAATATTACTGTTTTTTTCCTGTATTTTTAATCGAATAAATGCAGCCTTGCTGAGCATAAGAGACATCTTTCAAAAACACTAAACACATTTTGTTTTTTTCAAATGGTGCATTGAATATATAGGCATAAACTTAAAAAAAAAAAAAACTAAAAACAGACAAGATACAGCAAAGACTCTATTAAACTAAAAGTTTATTGCCATTTTCAACTTTTGAGTACTTTGCACTTATTAAGCTGGTTTTGATTTTCCGCTGCAAGACAAATTCTAAACAAAATATGCTGCCAGGGCTGCCATTTTATCTTTAGGCTTTTTAGGATTCCCTCTCCCCACAGGCCTCCTCCCTCTTCCCCTCCCTCTCCCTCTGCGGGCTCCTCCGGCCCGGTGCATGGGATGCCGCATGGTCGCATGTTTCAGCTCCACCAGATCCTGGAACACAGGGTCGCAAAACACACAGCCAGTGTGCTGCGTTTCACCATCAGGCAACGGCGAGCGCGTCTTGTTGAAGTCCACTATGACCAGGGAGGCTTCGCAGGAATCACAGCTGTCCTGGGACACCTGCACTTTATGGGCGTGCTCGAAGAAATGCACCACAACGTTGCATTTGTTGCAAGCCATGCGCCACTTTGGACCCGAGGTGGGATCGAAGACCAGGACGCCCGTCTCACATTCAACGCACTGGCCGATGCCAAGAGAGTTGAGGGAGTGCTGACAGGAAGGGTGGGTGCACTCATTACACCCCATCCCTGACCGAAATAGAAAGAGAAATGACATAATAAGGGATATTCTTCAAGTACGAGAACTTTTACATTTCTTTTCATGTTTTTAAGCATTTTTTCCTCCGTTTCATTTGCCAGAATGTCAGAATCCCCCACCCAGACTTTTTAACTGCAGCTCTATGATAAATTGATAAAAAGCTTACATTTTTCGAGGTATATTTTGTATTTTATATATTTACGCTATTGGCTCTTTTAAAAAGGGGTGGGGCTGCTTGATATGTCCCGCCCTGTCTTCCTGTTTCAGTTAAAATGACGTCAACACAGAGTAACGCTGCGTGTTTCTAAGCATTTCAGGGGACCTTTAAAGGTAATGTTCTCTGCAAAGTTGAGCAAAAACACATAATATTGTTGTATAAAATCACATTTAACTTAAACTCGTGATATTCGGGACAAAATGAGCACTCGTTTGATAGCCTGCTGCTCGTGTGATATCGCTTATGGTATGATAGGCCTATAAAATAAATCCAAAAGGTTGATCAAGGGCATAATCAAATCTCTCATTACTGGATATGTGGGGAAAAAATGTAAAGTACATAAAACACAGTTTGAAAGAAGAATTGAAGAATCACTTTAAAACAAGTTGATTTGAGAATCAAAGCTTTTTAGTCTCTCCTACCTTTCTTCATGTCTCTGAAAGGAGGGTTGCTGAAGCAGTATGGACACACAGGGTAGCTTTTGCCACGGGACCCCGAGGTCCACAGCACCAGCTCAAACTCATCCAGAGGACACTTGAGCTCCTTGTACAGCTTAATGGCTCCATTCTGAGGCAAACTGTAGGTCTCGTCACAGTGAGAGCAGTGCAGGCGACTGGGTTTGGCCTGGGGGTGATTAAAAAAGACAGTTACTTTATATTTGACACTACATCATGATAAAGCTGTAAAAAGCAATCTGGGTATCATCTGAATCATCTTTTTGCAGTTGTAGAATTCGTTTTATGTGCATTTATTGGAACATAATATTTAATACTTATGAAAATATATTTTAATAATAATAATAATTATTATTATTATTATTTTAGAGCTTTTTTAGATGTTGCATTTGAGCAGAATTTTTAGTAAATAACGCTTCTCCATGTTAAAATTCATAATTGAAAAAAATATTGATGGTGGAAAACACAAGTCAACTACCAGCATTTATTGAATTACTAATATATTTCAGTTTATAACTTCATTTTCCACATATTTTACCATCCAAAAGGAAGTAGTAACAGTAAAGACCTCTATACCGTGGCTGGACTTCCCTTGAGAAAATCAGCATTAATCTCCCTTACGCAAGCGGTGGACATTGAAGCCCATTTAACAGGGATATTAGACCAACAGCCTAGAGTCTAATTTGAATGATGAGGGACACTGATGAATAATGTGTGAGTTATTCCACATTCAGATGGACACAGGACAACATTTAGGTAAAATGCTTCCTTGTTGAAGGTCATTTTCAGGTGCTAGAGAGATGAGAGGCTGGGCTGAAAGCCCAAAGTGCATCAGAGCAGAAAATAAATAAACCACGTGATTTACAGCAACATGACCATTCGGATGGTAATCAGGATCAAAGTTAGTGTGCATATGTAGATCCCCATCCTGGGATCCCCATCCATATCAAATGAGTCATCAAAAACTTTAGCTGCATTACTCACTGTGAATAATCAGCATCATTTCCTCTCAACTTGAAGTCAGATGTTTAAAAACTGTACTTTTGATGTGCAAAGCATTGTGCACTATATACACAGTACTGTTCAAAAGTTTAGGGTCAGTAAGATTGCTTTAAAGAAATTAATACTTTTATTCAGAAAGGATACATTAAATTGATCAAAAGTGACAGTAAAGACATTTATTATGTTACTGTTTCATATAAATGCTGTTCGTTTGAACTTTCTATTCATCAAGAAAATACTGAAATAAAATCAAATGCATCACAGTTTCCACAAAAATATTAAGCAGCACAGCTGTTTTCAACATTGATACTATTAAATGTTTCTTGAGCAGCAAATCAGCATTTTAGAATGATTTCTGAAGGATCATGGAGTAATGATGCTGAAAATTCAGCTTTTTTTAAAATTACATTAAAAAAAAATTTAAAATAGAAAAGTTATTTTAAATTGTAATCATATTTCACATTCTACACAAAAAAAAAAAAAAACATTATTTTTTTTAAATTACCAACCCCAAAACAAAAATCTGTTTTCATAGTACACTGAACTCAGACCTGAACTACAGATCATAGCATGTACGGACTTTTTTTTTTTTTTTGCTGCTTTCTTTGTCAACATGACCTTTAGTTTGAACTGATGACAGTATGATTAGATGGAGGAATGTTAGATATTTAACCAAACACGCTTGTCTCAAAATAGTCCAAAGTTCAGTTCTGCACAGCACTCAAGTCAAATGATTGCAACACCATGTCTGGGGCTTTGATCCATGGCCCTGACCCTACCATTAACCCCTGATTTGGAGACATCATAGAGGGCTTTGACCTTCTTATTACAAGCCAAGGGCTTTGACCTCTTAACTACCACTTTCCCTGGGCTACTATTAAGCATTATACCCTTCAGAGTCCTAAACAGAGTTGCAAAGGGGTGGAAAGGTTCCGGTACATTTCCGTAAACTTTCCAAAAATCCCCAGAAGATTCCAAAAAATCCTGGAAATTTTCTTACATTTCTGGAATGTTTCCAAAATTTCCTGGTAATTTTCCACCTTTTTGCAACCCTAGTCTTGAACACATTCATCAAGGCTGCAATAATATGATCAACAATACAGTAAAAAGAGTCATATTGTGAAATGTTACTAGTAACATTTCCAGAGAAAGAAAGCAAGAATGCAGTACAAGTAAGAAGTCAATACGAGTCGTTACAGACCTGGATGTACTTCATGAAGCGATGGCATTTGCCACAGCGCGAGAGAGGTTTCCCAGTAGCGGCGATGGGAGAAAAGGACACTTCCATCAGCTCATCCATTCCTGTTAAAAACATTCCGAGCATGATTTAAGAGTCAATAATTAGCAAAAACAAAGTAAAACACATTGATAAGTGATTAGTGGTGTTAAAGCAACATCTCTAATGCCAAATGTACTGATATGTTCAATGTATTTACACAGCAATTGCAACTGTATACTTTGATACTCTGGGCTGAGGTGGGTCTGACCAGGCATGATTTAGTCTGACTTTTATGCAGCAATCATATAAACATGGAGTTTCTCTGAGAACGTTCTGAAATGTATTTTTAATATGGTACAGAAATACAGCAGTAAACTAATTCTTTGCATAGATTCATTGTGGGACATTACCTGCAATGGAGTCCACAAAGTAGTGAAACTTCCTCTTGAAGATGTCCAGAGTGTGCTGTAAGACCTGGTGGAAGTTTGCCTTTCCTAAAGCGATCAGATTTAGCTGTTTTTCCACAGCGCTGCGGATTGTGGGCAGCACCAAATCTGCATCTAACACACACATACAGATGTTGAAATGTAAGTTTAACAAATGAGTCATGCACACACCAGCTAAATACCTGAGGTTAAAATGTTTTTCCTTACCAATCTTATAGTAACCATGAACCAGAACAATCCC
Source organism: Sinocyclocheilus grahami (assembly GCF_001515645.1). Classification (NCBI taxonomy): domain Eukaryota; kingdom Metazoa; phylum Chordata; class Actinopteri; order Cypriniformes; family Cyprinidae; genus Sinocyclocheilus; species Sinocyclocheilus grahami. The sequence continues at coordinate 135,027 of NW_015505440.1, read as the reverse complement.
CAGGTTGGTGGGTTTGAGTTTGCGGCCACTTTCAACCGTCACATAGTTCCTCTGGCAGATGTTGTTAATGTGGACAGGGATGCTGGCATCCGTACCTAGTGGCACAATCATTTGTTAATGCAGTCCACATAATAACTTTTACAATTTTCAGAAAAAAAAGGTCTGCAATTAAATGTTCCTTAAAAACTTTAAAAACCGGTAGCGCCATTTTGGAGAATATCAGCTGGATGTAAACAACGTATGCTGTTCTGTGTCAGCTGCGTCACATGTGATGCATTCCGAGAGCTCTCTGACCCTCATAGACAGCAACGTAATTACCACGATCAAGGTCCAGAAACCTAGCAAGGCGATCGTTAAAATAATCCATGTGACATCAGTGGTTCAACCGTAATATTACGAAGCTACAAGAATACTTTTTTGTGCACAAAGAAAACAAAAATAATGACTTTATTCAACAATTCGTCTCCTCCACGTCACCATATAGCACTAGTTTGGAGAGTAACACATATGAAAACAACGTATGCAATGCATGTACGCAATACGCTGTTTACATTCAGATCAAAGCATAAACAACGTAAACAGCGTATCCACGTACATACGTTGCATACGCGGTTTACATATGTGATACTCTCCAAAATGGCGCTATAGGGTGACGTGGAGGAGACCAATTGTTGAATAAAGTCATTATTTTTGTTTTCTTTGCGCACAAAAAAGTATTCTCGTAGCTTCGTAAAATTACGGTTGAACCACTGATGTCACATGGATTATTATTTTAACTATCTCCTTGCTACGTTTCTGGACCTTAATCTTGTAAGGACCCTTGCTGTCTATGGGAGGGTCAGAGAGCTCTCGGGAATGCATCAAAAATATCTTCATCTTAAAACGGAGGTCTTACAGGTTTGGAACGACATGAGGGACAGTAATTAATGACAGAATTTTAATTTTTGGATGAACTATCCCTTTAAGCTCACATTTAAAATTATTAACAGGATCAAGTATATTGTCCTGAAATGTCCGATTTGGAGTGTTTTTTAAAATATCTCTGCACTAGACATTTCAATATTAAACATGTAAATGTGAAAATACCCAGCTCGTTCTCAGAGGCGGCTCTCATGGGTGTGATTGGTGGATGGTCTCCTACGTCCACTCCCTTTTTTGGCCTGTTAATGCCCTCAGAGAGCAGGGCTTTTACCTGTATACACAAACACACACAATATGAATCACTATACATTATTTTTGTGGCATATCAGGATTAAATATATAGGCTATGTATATTATAATACTAAATATTATACAAAATAAAAAACTAAATAATGCAATTAAACTTCCTACAAAAATACAACAACACCAACACCAAATCTTTCGATTTAATATATTATAAAATATTAGAGCTGTCAAACGATTAATCGCATCCAAAATAAAAAAATTTGTTTACATGATACTGTATGTGTGTACTGTGTATATTTATTATGTATAAATAAATACACACATACAGCATATATTTTGACAATATGTACATGTATTTACATGTGTAATTTATATTATAAATATATTTAATATATAAACATAACATATTTTTCTTAAATATATTCATGCATTTGTGTATTTATATATACATAATAAATAGACATAGTACACAGACATATGTAAACAAAAACTTTTATTTTGGATGCGATTAATCGTTTGACAGCACTATAAAATATTAATCATTAAAGAGCATATTAATTCATTAATGAGCATCTTAAGTGATCACTTCGGGGGGAGGAAAGGGCTATTGCTTACCGTTTCACCCCAGAAGGAGCTGTTGGCCTGCTGTTTGAGGGTGCCCTTCAGGTCAAAGTTTTCAGGGTAATGTGTGGTCTCCGTGCGAGGGTAGCTGATATAACCCTGTGTGTA
>NW_015505440.1:121733-133121 GCF_001515645.1 Sinocyclocheilus grahami | reverse complement strand
TGTAAGGACCCTTGCTGTCTATGGGAGGGTCAGAGAGCTCTCGGGAATGCATCAAAAATATCTTAATCTTAAAACGGAGGTCTTACAGGTTTGGAACGACATGAGGGACAGTAATTAATGACAGAATTTTAATTTTTGGATGAACTATCCCTTTAAGCTCACATTTAAAATTATTAACAGGATCAAGTATATTGTCCTGAAATGTCCGATTTGGAGTGTTTTTTAAAATATCTCTGCACTAGACATTTCAATATTAAACATGTAAATGTGAAAATACCCAGCTCGTTCTCAGAGGCGGCTCTCATGGGTGTGATTGGTGGATGGTCTCCTACGTCCACTCCCTTTTTTGGCCTGTTAATGCCCTCAGAGAGCAGGGCTTTTACCTGTATACACAAACACACACAATATTAATCACTATACATAATTTTTGTGGCATATCAGGATTAAATATATAGGCTATGTATATTATAATACTAAATATTATACAAAATAAAAAACTAAATAATGCAATTAAACTTCCTACAAAAATACAACAACACCAACACCAAATCTTTCGATTTAATATATTATAAAATATTAGAGCTGTCAAACGATTAATCGCATCCAAAATAAAAAAATTTGTTTACATGATACTGTATGTGTGTACTGTGTATATTTATTATGTATAAATAAATACACACATACAGCATATATTTTGACAATATGTACATGTATTTACATGTGTAATTTATATTATAAATATATTTAATATATAAACATAACATATTTTTCTTAAATATATTCATGCATTTGTGTATTTATATATACATAATAAATAGACATAGTACACAGACATATGTAAACAAAAACTTTTATTTTGGATGCGATTAATCGTTTGACAGCACTATAAAATATTAATCATTAAAGAGCATATTAATTCATTAATGAGCATCTTAAGTGATCACTTCGGGGGGAGGAAAGGGCTATTGCTTACCGTTTCACCCCAGAAGGAGCTGTTGGCCTGCTGTTTGAGGGTGCCCTTCAGGTCAAAGTTTTCAGGGTAATGTGTGGTCTCCGTGCGAGGGTAGCTGATATAACCCTGTGTGTAGAGACGCTCTGCTATCTGCATAGTATGCTGGGGACCCATTCCTGAGAAATACACAGATAAAATCACATATACGCTGCAGTTTAAACGTTTGAGGTCAGTAAGATTTTTTTTCCACTGTCAGCATATTAGAATGATTTCTGAAAGATCATATGACGCTGAAGACTGGAGTAATGATGCTGAAAATTCAGCTTTGCATCACAGAAATAAATTACATTTTACAATATATTACAACAGAAAACAGTTATTTTAAGTTGCAATAATATTTCACATTATTACAGTTTTACCATATTTTTTATTAAATAAATGCAGCCTTAGTAAGCAGAAGAGACTTCTTTTAAAAACATTTAAAAAATCTTACTAACCCCAAACTTGTGAGTTAACTATTTTCAGTCTGATTATTTTTATGTAAATAATTCTTTAATACTACAAAATTACAGGAAAGAAGTGATGTTATTAGAGTAAATTAAGTTCTAAACCACTTAATCTAAGTTCAATGGCATTGACTGGTCATTACATTTCACAAGTAATTGGTTTTATTGTCTCCCCTCTTTCTTTCTTTCCTCATTAAACCCCTATTTCTTATGCTTCTGATTTGTGAATTCACAAGGAAAGCTGCCCACCCAAAGCAGAGCTGGCCACTCTTAACATCTCCACTGTATTCAATGCGATGGGTCTCTGCTTGGCTTTCTCTTTCTTAGACACTGATTCAACCTGCAAGAAAAGACACATTGCAACTCATGCAGTTACACATCACTAAAATATGAAATTACACAATCATAATAACTGAGATACAAATACATACTTTAGCCTCCTTAGCAGTCTTTGCCATGTTAACAAACATTTGACCAACATCTCGGTCAAAAACTCGCACGCGGTCCCAGTCCAAGGTGAGTGGACTGTCCTTGCCTTTAAAAACCTGTGTGCACAAAAAAAAAAGGGAAAATGCAGAAGTGAAGCAAGTATGCAATGCGAAATTATATAGCTGTTCTGTAAAAGAATTGGATTTTGAAAACTGGGTTTTGTATTTTGAGCAGAAAAGGCCAGAACTGACCTTTGCCTGTATAACCCAGTATGCTTCAGGTTTGAAGGACTGGATCTTGTCATGCCGTTCCACACAGAATCCCAGTGTGGGAGTCTGACAGGGACCAAACGAGATCAAGGAGGAGTCCAAATTCCCATATTTCCCCTGGAAGTATTTAGTCTGGAAACTAAAAATAATGATTATGTGTGATGAACAACTTACTATTATCTATAATAACAAATGTTTGACAAATGCACTACTGTTTAAAAGTTTGTAGTCAGTAAAAAAAAAAGAAATTTTTCTGAAATAAATTAAAACTTTTATTCAGTAAAGATGCATTATTTTAATAAAAAGTGACAGCGAGTGAATACATTTATAAAGCTACAAAATATTTATATTTCAAATGAATGCTGTTCTTTTGATCTTTGTATTCAACAAAGCATCCTGAAAAAATGTATCACAGTTTCCACAAAAATATTAAGCAGCATAACTGTTTTGATGTTAAGAAGAAATGTATCTTGAGCACCAAATGATCATATTAAAATGATTTCTGAAAGATCATGTGACACTGAAGACAGCTGAAAATTTAGCTTTGCAATCACTGGAAAACAATTACATTTCACAATATATTAAAATAGAAAACGGTTCTCCTAAGTTATAATAATATTTTACAATATTGCTGTTTTTATTATATTTTTAATCAAATAAATGCAACCTTGATAAGCATAAGAAACTTTTGTCAAAAATATTTAAGAAATCTTACCAAACCCAAATTTTTCAACAGTAATGTATATTGCATAAAAAATTTTATAAATAAAGAAATCAAAGCAGGTCTGTTCAACCCAGATGACCTCTTTCATACCGTGTGAAAGCACAGCCAATCCTGAGGTCCAGTTCCTGACGAGCATCTACAGACAGAGCCTCATTCCTGTTGGGTTCTCCGAGTCGGTTCATGGCATTACAGATATCCGTGTCTGTGATGGAGCTGAACTTTGCTCGATACACGGTACAATCATTACCGTAAGACATATTCATCAGCGGCTGAATGGCATCCAACACCTGAGATGGTACAACACAAACAAATCAAGAAAACACACACTCAAAAAACTGGACTGAACACCTCAGGCCCAGTTATATGAACAATCTTAGGTTGTATTTTCTTTCAGTAGATTCAGACTCACCTCAAAACAAATGTTCTCTCCTTCTTTATCACAATCCAACCACAGGACAACATAGTCACAACCTTTTGCTTCAACCTGTCAATAAACAGCAACTTTGTTATTTAAAGATTTATGGAAGGGATTTTAAATATAATAATTACATTATAGAATAGAAATGATAAATTCTTTGACAGGCTTACAAGTTGTCTTTATATATAGTTTGTCTAAATGTTTAATTACTTTAGACAATAGATACAACATAATCAGTCAGGTAATGAAATGCAAAGCCACCTGAAGGAATTTGACCATATTTAGCTTGGGGTTTGCTTCTTTCTTCTCAGTCGGAGCTTTACTGAACAACTCAGCTGGATCAACTTTATCCCAGTTATTATACTTTCCTGCAAAACATTAAGGATAGGGAATAATACAAGTCAAGTTTGCATTGTCTTGCGCATACCCTCCCAGTCTAACAGTATGATTTTTTATGTTTTCTAAAGAAGTCTCTTCTGCTCACCAAGCCTAGCATTTATTTGATCCAAAGTACAGCAAAAAAAACAGTAACATTTTTAAAATATTTTTACTGTTTAAAATAACTCTTTTCTATTTGAATACATTTCAATATGTAATTTATTCCTGCGATTTCAAAACTGAATTTTTAGCATCATTACTCCAGTAACATGGTCCTTCAGAAATCATTCTAATATTCTAATTTGCTGTTCAAAAAATATATATTACTATTATTATGCTGAACACAGCCGAGTAGAATTTGTCAGGTTTCTTTGATGAATAGAAAGTTTAGAAAAACAGCATTTATCTGAAATAGAATTTTTTGTAACATTATAAATGTCTTTATCATCACTTTTGATCAATTTAAAGCATCCTTGCAAAAAAAAGTATTAATTTCTATAATTTTCCCCTAAAATATATAATTATATATAATAATAAAAAAATATACTGACTCCATGCTTTTGAATGTTATAGTGTATAATGTTACAAAAGCGTGGAGTCAGTATATTTTTTTATTATTATATATAATTATATATTTTAGGGGAAAATTATAGAAATTAATACTTTTTTTTGCAAGGATGCTTTAAATTGATCAAAAGTGATGATAAAGACATTTATAATGTTACAAAAGCGTTTTATTTCAGATAAATGCTGATCTTTAGATTTTTCTATTCATCAAAGTATCCTAAAATACTCAGGCACTCAACTTGATAATAATAATAATAAAACGCAAATCAGCATATTAGAATGATTTCTGAAGGATCGTGTGACACTGAAGACTGGAGTAATGATGCTGAAAATTTAGCTTTGATCGCAGGAATAAATTACATTTTAAAATATATTCAAATTGAAAGCAGTTATTTTAAATAGTAAAAAAATATTTCACAATATTACTGCTCTTGCTGTATTTTGGATCAAATAAACGCAGGCTTGGTGAGCAGAAGAGAATTCTTCTGCTCACATTAAAAACGTACTGTTCAAAAACTTTTGATTGGTAGCGTACAGTTACAGATTTTGCTTGTATTTTAAAAGCAGTCCTACTGAAGACAAAATACTTGCCGATGAAGTCCAGACTCATGACATGTCCACACACTGACGTCATCTTGAACCTCACATTTTGGCCCATGAAGCTTCCTGTGTACTCATGGACTGAACATGCTCCATTCAGGCCTTTTCGGGATGAACAGCTACCTGTAAGTGAAAGGCAATAAAAATAAATGTTTCAAGACCTCATACATTTCTCATAACTTCATGTTCGCATTTATTTTTTTGCTTTCGGGTCCCATTGACTTCCATATTAGGAACAAAAACTACTATAGAATTCACTGTGACCCAAATCTTTTTAGTTACCATCATTCTTTAAAATATCTTCTTTTGTGTTCAACAGAAGAAAGAAAAGCATACAGGTTTGGAATGACATGAGGGTGACAGAATTTTCATTTTGGGGGTAAACTATCCCATTAACTAAAACAAAATCAAAAACAGATGTATTTTAAATTAAAAATCGTGCAAACATAAGCTTTCACTGACACCACAATAATTGCATTCAGACGAGACTTCATCCTTAACTTCGAATGCACACTGTTTATCATTCATCTGCCTAGAACCATGTCAATGTCTGCAAAAGTAACTAACATGATCATGTAAGCTTGACCACTGCATAAGCGCTCCTTCAGAAACACTAAAAGCTAAAAGCAGTCCAATGGGTGCTGGCATTGAGCGATCCATCATAAATTAAAATGAGAGAGAGAAGAGCAGATTATGCATCATTCCTTTCATTCATTCTTTTTTATTTTGCCCTACCAGAGTTAAACCTGAATGACGTCAACGGTCGCCATCAGGTAACGAGATGCTGTTCCCAAGGCTGAACTCTGATGATGGAGTCCATTGTGAATGAGCCTGATGATGACCTCCTCTCTCTTTGACCACTGGCTTCCGCTACAGATTTTTGGAGGTTTCCATTGAGATGATGCTACATAAATATAGGCCCAAAAGGAGGGGGTGGACACACTTGGACTGGAAGCTTTACCTCCAACAGGCACGGCAAGCCTTCAGCTTTCCCCGCACTCCTCACCTCTGTTTCTCCAGCATGCAACAGCTACAGGTAAGTCTCCAACGCCATTCTCACAAGACTTACCTCACAAGATCATCTAGGACCCAGAACTAGGAAACTGCACTTACTTGGATTGAATCACGTTTTAGATTTAAATGATTACATTTTAATATTAAATTAGTAACACTACCATTCAAAATGTTTTTGAAAAGAAGTCTCTTATGCTCATCCAAGCAGCATTTATTTGCTCAAAAATGCATTGCAAACTGTAATATTGTGAAATATTATTACAATTTCAAATTACAATATATTTTAAAAAGCTGAATTTTCAGCATCATTACTCCAGTCTTAAGTGTCACATGATCCTTCAGAAATCTTTCTAATATTCTGATTTGGTGCTCAAGAAACATTTCTTTTTATTCTCAATCTTGAAAACAGTTGTGCTGCCTATTAGTTTTATGGAAACCATCATACATTTTATTTTTTACATTTACATTTTTGTAAAATTATAAATGTCTTTACTGTCACATTTGATCAGTTTAAGGAATCCTTGCTAAAAGGGTTTATTTCTTTAAAAAAAAACTGACCTCAAACGTTTGAAAGGTAGTTAAGTACATGTGAGTACTTATACAGTGTATATATATATATATATATATATATAAATAATACATGGAAAATTATAGGTAAACAAAATTGCTGAAATCAAATTATTATTAATATTTACCCAAAATTTTAAAAACATCTCAAAAACTGAGAAATTATAAAATTTTAATTGGCCAAAAGTGCCCTGGCTGATATACATGTATAACTAAACTAAAACTGAGCATCCAATAGTTTAGGATCAAATACATTTTTAGTATTTATCTGTAATACCTTGCAATAACCGAGAGCCCAAGACAATGTTTTAGTAAACTATATTTATTTATTGTTCATCACTGATGTATTTAATATAGACTAAGGGACACATGGAATCTATAATTATTCTTTAACTTGAATAATACCAATGTACACTGCTGGGGCCCGTTCTTCGTACGTCGCTCATTACATCCGAGATGAAATGTCACATCCAAGATGATATCATCGCATATAAATGTGATGATTAATCAATGAAATGTGCACTGTTTTTATTTTATTTTAATTTTTTACATGATTCCCTATTATTTATAATCACGATTTTTAATTTTTGTACAGGCTTTACATTTTTATTTCAATGTAGCAGTTAGCAATTAATTTAATTTTATATTTGAACAGATTTGTTACGTGACAGCATTATTTAAAGTTTCTTAAGGGTCAAGATCAAGTTATCTACATCTCCTGCAGCTCCATCAAGCCACTCCCATAATATCTGTCACCACTCAAATTAATGCACGACTCTACATTATCTGTATAGCATGTGTGTAAGACTCAAATACAATTATAAAGTAATAATTTTATGACGAATAAATCTTTCAGTGAGTAAAACTGGCTGTGTCTATAGTAGGGCTGTGCAATATATCAAAATTATCGAAATATCACAAATGTAAATATCGCAATATGCATATCGCTACAGCTTGCAATATTTGGGGCCATGAACAAAAGACAAAGAGAAAATTACTCACTGCTCTTACCTAAATAGCTTTTATAGGTTAAATAAGAATCAGTGCATATTAAATTCAAAGAGTAAATACTAAGCAGTGTTTTATGTGAGTACTTATACAGTGTATATATATATATATATATATATATAAATAATACATGGAAAATTATAGGTAAACAAAATTGCTGAAATCAAATTATTATTAATATTTACCCAAAATTTTAAAAACATCTCAAAAACTGAGAAATTATAAAATTTTAATTGGCCAAAAGTGCCCTGGCTGATATACATGTATAACTAAACTAAAACTGAGCATCCAATAGTTTAGGATCAAATACATTTTTAGTATTTATCTGTAATACCTTGCAATAACCGAGAGCCCAAGACAATGTTTTAGTAAACTATATTTATTTATTGTTCATCACTGATGTATTTAATATAGACTAAGGGACACATGGAATCTATAATTATTCTTTAACTTGAATAATACCAATGTACACTGCTGGGGCCCGTTCTTCGTACGTCGCTCATTACATCCGAGATGAAATGTCACATCCAAGATGATATCATCGCATATAAATGTGATGATTAATCAATGAAATGTGCACTGTTTTTATTTTATTTTAATTTTTTACATGATTCCCTATTATTTATAATCACGATTTTTAATTTTTGTACAGGCTTTACATTTTTATTTCAATGTAGCAGTTAGCAATTAATTTAATTTTATATTTGAACAGATTTGTTACGTGACAGCATTATTTAAAGTTTCTTAAGGGTCAAGATCAAGTTATCTACATCTCCTGCAGCTCCATCAAGCCACTCCCATAATATCTGTCACCACTCAAATTAATGCACGACTCTACATTATCTGTATAGCATGTGTGTAAGACTCAAATACAATTATAAAGTAATAATTTTATGACGAATAAATCTTTCAGTGAGTAAAACTGGCTGTGTCTATAGTAGGGCTGTGCAATATATCAAAATTATCGAAATATCACAAATGTAAATATCGCAATATGCATATCGCTACAGCTTGCAATATTTGGGGCCATGAACAAAAGACAAAGAGAAAATTACTCACTGCTCTTACCTAAATAGCTTTTATAGGTTAAATAAGAATCAGTGCATATTAAATTCAAAGAGTAAATACTAAGCAGTGTTTTATTTTTCCTTTTTATTATTCAGTTCCTAAACTCATGTTAAAATGATTACACTAATGTTAAAATGACATTTTTATGTAATGCTTGAGTAAAACACATACCGTTCACTTTCAGAAGTTATTGTAGGGGTGCTTTCTTATTAGAATCAGAATCAGAATGAGCTTTATTCACCACTTAAGTGTGCGCAAACCCAAGGAATTTGTTGTAGTTTTACAGGAACTCTTGGTACATACATACAAATAACCATATATATATATATATATATGACACGATAGTTATAGAAGTTCACAGAACTGACTCAGCAACAGCGGAGTAAAAACTGTTTCATCTGAGCATGTGGCACTTTAAGCATTATCGTATCGCATTATTTAAGGAGTAATCGCATATCGCATTTTTCTTCAATAATCGCACAGCCCCAGTCTATAGTATTAAAGACTACACAACATTATTATGTTATCTTTAAATGATTATTATTTTAAATTATTGTCCCTGGATTAGTATGGGTACTCTTGTAATAAAGTAGCGGTGGTAGCGGACAGATTTTAAGTATCAGTTCTGCTTAAAAAGATGCAATCTAATCCTGTTTACATGAAATAAGCCTGCTCTCGAGCAGGTTTTAAGCTTACGGACCTGTTGCTACGACAGCAACTCCGGGATGAGCTTCAAAGAACCAAACGATCCAAGATCATGCCAAATCGTCAACAATCAAATCCAGCTAACTGAGTTAGCGACGTACGAAGAACGGGCCCCTGCACTGCATCTGTGAATGCAGGCGTTATATTTTGGCAGTAGCTATGGAATGACCACAATCCATGAAGGTGTCCACCGGTGACAGGTGCAAACTAATAAATACTGATGGTTTGTTGCCTACTTCTCACTCTCCCGTTCAGATTCAAGGACTCCTGAGCATTTTTCTGCTGGTCTTGAACCCCAGCCAGTGCAGTCCGATCATGGCCCAGTGTGTGGAACAAACCTACTGCTCCTCCACGCTGAAAGAGTACCACGCACAGGCACAGCTCATCAACCTGCCCAGCAAGATCAACGAACGCAGCATCGCCGCATGGAGCTACGAGTGAGTACAGCAGATTTGTAAGCCTTTTTAAAATATGGATTTATAGCCAGCAAAAGGGAAAGTATACTGCAGGTGCATTTTATACAGGACGCATGCAATCCTTTTCTTATAAAAGTTTGTAACAATTCAGAATTTGACAAATGAAAATACATAAAAATGCAAACAACTGCATGCATTTTGATGCCCATTAGGACAATTACAGACCATCAAATTCTGAATATAAGAATATTTTTCTGTACCAATAACAGGAAGAACATCGACCTGGACCGTGTGCCACAGATCATCTATGAAGCAAACTGCCTGAACACTCATTCCTGTAAGGGGGTCGACAGCTCTTTCAGTCTGGAGAGCATCCCCATCGCAATCAAAATGCCATTTCTCAGAAAAAACCCAAGATGCCCAACTTACGCACTGGAATTCAAGGATGTCAATATCGCCTGTATATGTGCTACATCCAGACAGAATTAGCACTGGGTCTAACAGTTCATGCACTGGATTTTATTTTAATTATTATAATACCGTCACTTAAATTTAATGTCAACCACAAAGAAGTCTACTGAATAGTAATGCTTATCGTCCTAAACAACCAACAACACAATGCATATGCTGCAACACAGATGCCTTGAGTTGCCAAATGCTTGTAAATGTGATTAAATAAACTAGTTTAGTAACAAAAACTTTTGATCTCATTCAGGAAACAAATGTTTCAAAATGTAAGACTCATTTCTTTTAAAATACTCAACAAAATTAAACAACCCGTAACCTTTTTCCTGCTTACTTAAAGAGTCCTGCAGTGTGACTATTAAAAATATTCAATATACTCTATAAATTAGTACAGTGGTTCCCAAACCTGTCCTGGAGGACCCCCTGCCCTGCACATTTTGTATGTCTCCCTAATCAGACACACCCAGTTTAGTTCTTGCAGTCTCTACTAACGAGGTAATGAGTGGAATCAGGTGTGTTAGATAAGGGAGACATTCAAAAGGTGCAGGGCAGGGAGGCCTCCAGCACAGGTTTGGGAAGCACTGAATTAGTATGTAGCCAAAAAACGGAAAGCCAATTATAAAATAATTAGAAACGTGCTATTCAACATATTTTTAGTCTAGCATCTCATTTGACGTGTAATGACATCTGTCCATCTGCTGAAGGGATATATCAGTGTAATATTAATGAATGAATGTCAAACAGGACCAAATAAGAGGAGCTGGGAAACCAAATCAATTAATCCCCTGTTTATAAATTAGGGCAGCTGTAATTACATGCAGTATATTTAATTTTTCTTCAGACTCACCTTTAGAGAGGATTTTGGCAATGGACTGAGCCAGAGAGGGCTTCTCAGCCACCATAAACACAGTCCTCATCGCTGCTGGTTTTATTTATCTGTCACAAACATCAACGGGACCTGACAATGAAATAACAAAAGTATATATCTTATTTTAAAGTTAATAACTAAAGCTAAAATTAGCCTTTTTAGACCAACAATCGAGATAACACGCCGGTATGTGATGCAGCCACTTCCTTAGGAATGTTAACTTCCGGGTTGTTCGTGTTTTTTCAAAATAAAAGCCGAGACTAAATTTAAAATGGCGATTAAAATTAAATAATAAAAATAAAATGTATTGTAATAATAATAATAATTAATAATAACAACAAACTAATAAACAACAATATAATATAGCAATATAACAAAATAATATTAAATATTGACCCATTTCATTTTTATTTACAATTTGAGAAATTATACTT
>NW_015505440.1:82266-121712 GCF_001515645.1 Sinocyclocheilus grahami | reverse complement strand
GTGTGTGTGTGTATATATATATATATTATTTTATTTACATATTTTAATATACATATAAATATTTGTATTATAAGTAGGCTATACAATTTTATATAAATATAAAAATTCATATAGTATAAATTAATATTACAAATACATGGAAAATGTTTTGCCTTAAAATGATCAATAACTGGCAAATGTCAAAACCTTTTTAAAAGGTTATTTAGTCAACAAATTAAACTTCATGCAAATAAATACGGAATACATAAGAGAAATTCCTCATAATAAAAAAAAACTAATTTTAAAAGCCTCTGTCATATCTGAAAATTAGGTTCTGTACCAAGAAATAAAACAGCCAGTGAAAGATGCAGTGTTATTGATTTAGAAATACTCAACAATGCTCAGCATTCTTAAAAAATGGAAATGGAAAATAAATAATTAATTTAGCTGAGCCTGCCCATATGGCCACTTTTGTTTCCATGCCAATCCAGAAAGCAGACTGCAACATTCTGTAATAACGTCATCACTCACTCAGATTCATTACATTTGCATTGTAGTTTTTAATTATTACATATAAAAAGGATTACGGTCAATATTTGCATCCTTGAAGAATTAAGTTGATCAGGTGGTTTTCTTTATCACAGTAGGCCTAGCTCTCATTTCCAGTCTCCACATGACATGGTGCATAAATTGCATCCCGAAGGCAAATTCAATCACAGTGATTTCTCTATAATAGCTTGTTTGATTCCCTCTCTTTGATACAGAGAGACTCTATTCACAACATAGTGACTGACATATGGTTCTGTTACCTATAATCGAACGCAGTTGCTCAATACAGTGAACAGTACACGTTCCTAGTTTCAAAGGAACTGAGCTTGTGATGTTTTCTAGTCATTTTGTTGTCAGTTTTCTTCCAGAAGACTGCTAGCTGTCACATTTTTCCACTCGCATCACTCCATTTATCCACATCACTCCAGTGAGTATTTGGCAACAAAAAGTACCAACATTTCCACTGTTACTGTCCAAGAAAAAAATCACACAGTTCATTTAGGCGATGTTGACTTTTATTCAGCATAAGCTGTCACAAAAGGAACCTATTTTATTTTATTGTATTATTTTATTTTGTTAAGAACAACATAATAAAAAAATGAAATACTGAAGTTTAAAATGCCATAATCCACATCACATAATCCACGTGCAGTTAAAATGTACTGTATGCGATTTAGTGGTATTTCAGTCATATTTAATAATCAAATAATTAATAAACACAAATATATTCAACAAAATGAAATAAAAAGGGACTAATTAAAATACTACTATTAAAACAAATTGAAATGAATTTTTAAAAATAAATTCTAACAAATATATCATTATCATAACCTACATAACTACCTTGATATAGCTTATCATCTACTGGTTTATATAAACAACCATAAGGTACAATATAGGCTATACAATACGCCAAGATGTCTAGCAGAAATAAATTAGATTTAATTTAATTTTATTTTATTTTATTTTATTTTATTTTATTTTATTTTATTTTATTTTCCATACGAAGGCTGTGTGCAATCACATTCAATGGCCACTAGGTGGCGACTTAACATTGCGAGAATCTCTTGATTCTTCAAACAGATTGTTGAGTTCAGCTCACTGCCAGCAACTGTTCATGTGAAATCCTGCCAATTAGAAAATACAGAACAGGACAGTTCAGTTTGTTCAGCCAGTTTGTTTAGTCAACTGTCCAATGCTGAATTGCTGATTTATAAAAATGAGTGAGAAAAGGGGAAGAATGTAAAAAAAAGGGAAACACATATCAGTGCATGGCTTTGCTGAAATCAGCGTGTGTCTGTGACCCCACAGATGGCAGAGGGAGGGTGGAAGTGAGTTTGTCTCCTTCAGCGGAGTGATCAATTAAACCCATCCAACCCACAATGCCTGCCTCCTCCAGCATTGACTCATCTGGACTGTCACACACACACACACACACACACACAGAGATTATTGGCTGACACATAAACCGACGAAATTATGATCCAGATCCTCTTTGTCACTGTTTTATTGTGCAAAACCAGAACGTATATGGTCAAGGAGAAACTAGAGCATCAATCTGCAAAGAGTTTTACATGTAGGCTTCATGCATGTGTGCGACACTGATTACATGAGATGAGTCATATTTCTATGATTGGCCACTTTTCACCAGCACCCTCTGCCTGTTTCTGTCCCTTTCATCCTCTCTTACTCACAGACAGACACATAAACACGTTTAAAGCAAGAAAAAGGCTGTGTTTAAGAACGAGAGAACATGCACCACGTTGAAGGAGGAGGACCGTAAAGCAGCAGACAAAGAAAGAGACAAATGAATGATTACAGGGCCTAGGATGGATGAAATTACAGACATGGATGAACAAACAGCACTTATTTGCTACTGTTTCTCTTTCTCTCTAGCGCTCATTTGCTTTCCCTCTGATGAATTTCAAGAGGTTTTGATGGCTTCCCTTTCAGATGTACACTATAAACATCACAGTATATGTTGGATGAAAGCTCGAGGGAGGGAGGATCTGACTGGCAGGATGGGGGAAATGATCTTAACCCTTAAAACTGTTAGACTGTGACTACTAGACTATTGACTGTGAAGATCTCTCTTGTTGTCTTGTTTTTTTCTATGTAGTTTTTCATCATCATTACCTTCATTTTTGAGGAAATTATCCTACAAATATGTGACCCTGGACCACAAAACCAGTCTTAAGTGTCAATTTTTCAAACTTGAGATTTATACATCATGAATAAACAAACTTTCCATTGATGTATGGTTTGTTATGATAGGACAATATTTGGCTGAGATACAACTATTTGAAAATCTGGAATCTGAGGGTGCAAAAAAATCTAAATATTGAGAAAATCACCTTTAAAGTTGTCTAAATGAAGTGCTTAGCAATGCATATTACTAATCAAAAATTTGATATCTTTACGGTATAAAAAATGTACAAAATATCTTCATGTAACATGATCTTTACTTAATATCCTATTGATTTTTGTCATAAAATAAAAATCAGTAATTTTGACCCATACAATGTATTTTTGGCTATTGCTACAAATATCCCCCAGCGACTTAAGACTGCTTTTGTGCTCCAGGGTCACATATGCATTAAAACAACTCAGCTGGAGTGCTTTCTTACATGCTAAACTTGCTAAGAAAAGAAGATTCACAAACGTTATCTCTTCAACCCTATAAAGCATAGTGTGTCTTATTTCTAAGGCAACAAAATGAACAATATGTCCAAAGCTCTAAAATGCATGCCTTTTCTTATCTGACTGATAGTTTATGCTTTTTTAGTAAGTAAAACATTTTAAAACTATCCACCTTCAGCTCGTGGCACACTTTTTGCTGGGAAATCTTTACTGATTTTTATGGAGCAAAGGTAAGAGTAAATTATATTGTTAGCAATCTTTCATGATGAACACTTACTGGACTGAAGCAACATACACTCTAAAAAAATACTGGGTTAAAAAGGGACAAACCCAGCTATTGGGTTGTTGTTGCTACTGGGTCAAAACAACTCAATAGCTGGGTTTGTCCCTTTTTAACCCAGCGCTGGGTTATATTTAACCCAGCATTTTTTTTTTCTTAGTTATCCTTACACAATTTTTTTAAATCGTGTTAAAATGTAAGCATCAAATATGATCCATCAGGCTTTTGAGAAAATTTGTTCATCTCTCAATCATCTGCATGTTTTGCACCACAGTAAAAACGACAGAGTTTTGATCATACACTCTAAAAAATGCTGGGTTGTATTTAACCCAGCATTTTTTAGAGTGTAAAACTAATCATTGAAATATAATTTTCTTTAAATATCAACAAGACAAGTAGTCTATTGTATTGTTGAAGATCTCATTGATTTACATCACAAGCTATCAGAATTTTACCTTATGTTTTAGCCATATAAATAACAACATCTGAGTCAAACTGGATATTCTTGGACAGTATTGGCCTCTGAATAAAACTGATGTATTACTGAAGCTCCATATCCTCACTGTTTCATACTATATGATAAAAGCCTGCGCTAATAAATATGGTAAATATAATAATACACATATGCATATTTGTATTATTGTTTTGCAGGTTTAATGAAGTGTTCCAATTTAAAAAAAAACAATTCTAACTATTATTTCATTTGTAAGGCTTTATATAGAGTTGATATCTCAATTGTATCTCAGTGAGATTTAAATGTAGAGCAAACTGAGACTCCTGCCAACATGTTTCCATACATTTGTCTCTTTCACAGTTTCAGATGAGATCGACAATGTGCAGACAAAAGTCAAAAGAATGAGAACTTCATAGGACATTTCTCACTTAAAACTTAATGCTCAACTTGAATTCAACTAGACTAAGCTGTATTCAAAACTGAAGGGATCCTGTTTGAATGAAAACTTTTTTAGATCAATGATGTGTAAACATGAGCAAGTTTATTCCCAATACATATAAAAAAGATATATTTGTACACTCTAAAAATGCTGGGTTAAATACAACCCAGTGCTGGGTAAAATAGGGACAAATCCAGCAATTGGGTTGTTTTGACCCAGCGGTTGGGTTAAATGTTTAAATGTTTAACTCAACCTTCTGGGTAGTAACCCAACCGCTGGGTCAAAACAACCCAATTGCTGGGTTTGTCCCTATTTTACCCAGCACTGGGTTGTATTTAACCCAGCATTTTTTAGAGTGTAAAACTAATCATTGAAATATAATTTTCTTTAAATATCAACAAGACAAGTAGTCTATTGTATTGTTGAAGATCTCATTGATTTACATCACAAGCTATCAGAATTTTACCTTATGTTTTAGCCATATAAATAACAACATCTGAGTCAAACTGGATATTCTTGGACAGTATTGGCCTCTGAATAAAACTGATGTATTACTGAAGCTCCATATCCTCACTGTTTCATACTATATGATAAAAGCCTGCGCTAATAAATATGGTAAATATAATAATACACATATGCATATTTGTATTATTGTTTTGCAGGTTTAATGAAGTGTTCCAATTTAAAAAAAAACAATTCTAACTATTATTTCATTTGTAAGGCTTTATATAGAGTTGATATCTCAATTGTATCTCAGTGAGATTTAAATGTAGAGCAAACTGAGACTCCTGCCAACATGTTTCCATACATTTGTCTCTTTCACAGTTTCAGATGAGATCGACAATGTGCAGACAAAAGTCAAAAGAATGAGAACTTCATAGGACATTTCTCACTTAAAACTTAATGCTCAACTTGAATTCAACTAGACTAAGCT
This sequence comes from Sinocyclocheilus grahami, assembly GCF_001515645.1. Lineage (NCBI taxonomy): Eukaryota > Metazoa > Chordata > Actinopteri > Cypriniformes > Cyprinidae > Sinocyclocheilus > Sinocyclocheilus grahami. Next base: position 116,437 of record NW_015505440.1, on the reverse strand, counting down.
GTATTCAAAACTGAAGGGATCCTGTTTGAATGAAAACTTTTTTAGCTCAATGATGTGTAAACATGAGCAAGTTTATTCCCAATACATATAAAAAAGATATATATGTACACTCTAAAAATGCTGGGTTAAATACAACCCAGTGCTGGGTAAAATAGGGACAAATCCAGCAATTGGGTTGTTTTGACCCAGCGGTTTGGTTACTACCCAGAAGGTTGGGTTAAACATTTAATGAATTAATCTGTAAGATATTAATTTCACAGTGTAAACAGCTTCAGTGATTTTAATGGGAGATTTTGAGAGTGCTTGAACTCTAGACTGTCAGTGAAAATGTTCTTTGATAATGTAAATGTTCTTTGCTCTCTTTCTGTGCGATGAAAGTGTTAGCTTAGTTTTTATTCACATTAACTTTCAATGTTAAATTCACATTAAATATAAACTCAGTCGTATTAAAAATATGTTATGGTATGGCATCCGTATCTGTTAAACAGACAGGTATGTTTCGAATAAAAAGGAAAAAAATCAATAAAACATAAGTGCTGTTGCGGCTGCTGTGTGTCACATGAAGACCCCCCCACCCCCCCAACTCGTGGCCCCTCAAAAATAATGAGTGCATGATGCCCCTGCTTGTGAGCATCTCATTATTTTAGCTAACCAGCACTAATTAAGAAGCAACTTAATCATCAGATAATTTAAGCTCTCATGTTCACTTAATCATGGACATGGATACTGTTTCAGATATCAGGTTAATAGTTGCCAATCTCTTCTACTTAACGTTCTCCTGTCTCCTGTCCTTTTCCTCTCCTTTATCAGTATCTTTCTCCCCTCCTACTCTCATCTTCACACATATTTATGAGATATGCAGGGAATATGAAGCATTCTGGCACTCCGCTGTGAGGAGAGCTACAAGGTGTGATGGAAAGGAAAGTGGGGAGAGCAGTTGAAGAGGAAAGCTGTATTTTTAATACATCTGGAACTCCATTGCTTTTAGTGGCATACATATTGAAGAAATGCTGAATGTAAATATAGGTTTATGCATTATAATCATAATCTTCAAGAAAACATGAAATCGATCAAAAGTGACAGTAAAGGCATTTATAATGTTACAAAAGATTTCTTTTTCAAATACAGGCTGTTTTTGTAACTTGCTGTTCATCAAAGTCTTTGGTTTCCACAAAAATAATATCAAGCAGCACAACTGTTTTAAATGGTGATAATAGTAAAACATATTTCTTGAGCATCAAATCAGCATGTTGGAATGATTTCTGAAGGATCATGTGAAGTAATGATGCTGAAATACAGCTTTGACATCACAGGATGAAATTACATTTTAAAACATAGACACTGTTATTTTAAATGTGAATGATATTTCACAATGTTGCTTTTTTTTAAAAATGAATTTAACTTTTAAAATGCATGTTGCCAGATCATCTGATCACTGAATTATATCACCATGCAGTAGCTTTCAAAATAAGTTGTTAGAATTTTAATGTATTTCCGTTATTAAACAGAAAATCAGGTTAAGTTCTTTTGATCGGTATAGTTAAAGAGTGTCACACTTTGTATAAATGGGAGAAAAGAAATTGCGTAGCTGTGCGCATATCCCAATATCTTTCTGATTCATCTGACTGTATGTCTCAAACCATGCACCACAAATTCTGAAGAAGAAAAAGAGCTTTAGATAAAAATAAAGGTTCTTTAGTGGCATCCATGAAGAACCCTTAACCTTTCCATTCCACAAAAAAAGTTTTTTTAGATTGACAAAATGGTTCTTTTAGGAACTGATCACTGAAAGGTTCTTTGGGGAACCCAAAATGGTTCTATAATGGCATCGCTGCGAAAAACCACAGTTGGAACCTTTATTTCTTAGAGCGTATATTAAGAAAATTAAGACATGATTTACTTTCAATAGTCTTTCAATATTTTCAAGTGTCGCATAGATGGAAGAATTCAAAGTAATCTTCTATCTTTCCAAGATTTTAAACAACTATATTCATATTTATGTTCAGATGCCACCTTCTCTTCTTCCCCCGCTCATCTGCTGCTGCCCTCCTCCATCCTTCACTCACTCTTAGTTGGGAACCTGGGATTCCTTTATTGTTTGAACAGGGTCCTCACATCAAGGCCGTGCCTTTAGCTAGGGGCTGTTGCCCTCTGACCTTTCCTGCATTAGGTATGTGCAGCGAGACCTCAAAGAGCTGGAATTCGTCTGAAGTCAAACCTGTGTGCTAACACAAAAGTACACACACACACACACACCATGGAGGACCACCGTGGGGCCGGGAAAATGTTGAAAACAACATGTTCAGGAACTCTCTTCATCACACGTATGCAGAAAAATAAGAGACCACCTCCATGTGCTGAACTCACCACCTCACACAGATGGACGCTGGTTTTTGTTGCATTTTATGAAAATGTAATTCTTGTTGACTTATTTCGTCTTCCCACATGCATGACAAACATTTTTCTCAGTAGGAACAGGAGACCACAGTGGGACAGGCCGCCATCCATCCATCATGGGACACTTTAATAAAAGCAATGATTAATTACTCACAGGTCATTGTTTCTCTCTGCTATCACTGTGGGATTTTTATCATCCTCATCCTCACATCATCAGGGGTTTTTGGTATTTAGAAATGAAAAATCTTCTGTTATCTACTGTCATTTAGATCCTAAATGGTCTTAATCATAATGTTTGATATCACAAAATTGAGTAATATATTTCTAAGGAAGAATCCGGTATGTTTTATTCATTTAAGAAATGAAGATTGGTTTTTCATTTCCATGGAAAGCATCACAGATTTTTTTTTTCCATATATATTTCTGTGTTCATTCTCTAAACATTCTCAGGCAGTTTAAAGGTTGTGTTTGCATTTTGAAAAAAAAAACTGAATGAATGAATTTTTATTTTCACCTGAAGTTTAGCAAAGATCACTGTTCTTATCAAGTTTTGAAGAATAGGGTTCTTTGAGCTTTAAAAACATCTTGATGTCACATTACACGTTCTTCAGATCAGTGTAATTGTTTTTAGCTTCTTTAAAGCACCAGTAGATGAATGAAAATATGAACCATTAACTAGAACTAGAGAATGAAAATATTATTTGTGAAACTAAAAATGCATGCATTTTGTTTCTTATTGAGTGTAACTTTTATTTTTAATTGCCGTTTAACCTAAACACGAGAAAGCAAAGAAAAATGACTTAAAGAACCTACTTTTGTATAAGGTGAATGCTTGTTACTTGATGTGTTAAACTATATTTTTCATGGAGCAGATTTTTGAAAATGTTCAAAGCTACTGTAATCTTGCAAAAAAAATAGATAAATGTTCATCAATACAAATGATGAAAGGAATGGCATTTCTTGTAATTACTGAGATGCTAATCATTACAGAAATGGCTCAATTTGAACAAACGTTTCTTTGTAACTCATACTTTGTGGTCAGTTGGTGTCCTAACAATTAGTTTATCTTTTTAAAAGTATTATTTAAACAATTATCCAGGTCCATAAGGCTGTGAAATACTTGAACATAGAAATAATGTGCATATGAAAACAAATGAATCTGAAAGAACACAGTAACATTGAACAAATCAAATGTTTTTCTTCAACAAATAAACCAGAAAGACACTCTTCTGTGGAAGGCTATTGTATTATTATTTTTTTATTGCTTAATGTACATAACAAGACAGGGAACAACCAACAATGTAAGACACTTCCATTGAGACAAACACAGAGTTTACATTAAAGAAGAAGAAGAAAAACACAAGGAGCAAGGATGAAAACAAAGATGTAGGCTAAGACACTTCCATTGAGACAAACACAGAGTTTACATTAAAGAAGAAGAAGAAGAAGAAAAACACAAGGAGCAAGGATGGAAACAAAGATGTAGGCTAGTCGATGTAGACATTATAAAGAAAAAAGTAATAAATTATTTGACAAAGAGAAGCATAACTTTTCAGATTTTCTATTATGTTTTTTTGAAGCATTTGAAGCTCTGAAACATTTTAGCAAACTCAAATAAAAATATATTGAAGGAGGGTTTGGCCATTGTATTAGTTGTTTTCTGTTTTATTCGTTTAAATATCGTTTTCAAAAGACTTCAATTGAGTAATTCGATCAAATAAAACTGTTGTTGCTTGCACAAACAATATTTTTCGTTTTTGCAATGATGGAACAAGCTAATTAAAATGGTTTTAACAACGCCACTGTTAAAACAGACGGACAAACTGACACGTAAACAACAGCCTTAAGATATTTGTCTAATTAAGAACTTAAACGTCTTATCGATGTTGCTATTATTTGCACGATTTAAAGCGGTTTTCCGTTTTCAGCTCAGTTAGGCGATTTTTTAAAACTTCCGTCTAGAACATACATTTTGCTAAACAGCATATCAGCTGCTAAAACGCGTGGAATATCTAATAAACAGTCACAAATCAACGAAAAAATCGATTGCCTTTCGAAGATGTAGAAAAACTAAAGCGCGCCTGAGTTTTCATGGATGTGACAACAAATGAGCACTTTACATAGACCCGTTTTATTTTTATTTTCAACTTAATAACAGAATTACAAAACAAGCAAATATTTTATTTTCAAGGTTACATGTTTTCTGTCTAATGTCATCTAAAATTTGATTACATTTATTTCACTTTATAGACTGTTTTAATGAATGTGTTTACGTGGATGACTGAGATGGATGTTTGTTGCAAAAGAGTGTATTAAATATATTTAATAATATGTAATATATTTGACAGGAAATAACAAAACTATCTAGATCCTGTCAAATTAATTATAGAAACATTTTTACACGTGGTATAAGTTTGAATATATTAAGATGCACAGATTTTAATAGGTGAATTAAATTAAAATAAACCCTTTTTTTGGCTCTTAATGTGAGAGTTTGAAATGTATAGGGAGTTAAAATACAGAAAAATGTAATGCTTCAATCCAAGTTAAATTGCCGTTGGCTTTAGATATTTTATTTTTTCAACTTTGAAATTAAATAAGCTATAAAAGATTCAACGTTGAACAACGGCATCCTCTGAATAAGCAATGAAAATGGATCATTATTCCTAAAAATGAAACAAAGAAAACAAACCAAAAATCCATTACATTTATTGACCCAACAATGATCAATCAGTTCTTCTGTGACGTCACCAAACAGCCACCTTTTGTTCGTTCTGCAGATTCTCGCTCTGCTAGGCAGCAACACTGATACCGAGCCTGTAGGCTGAATAGTAGGTATGTAGTGGGATCTGGGTGGTATGTATGGAGCGGAGCAGTGGCCTGGCGCCACATGGATATGCACGAAACCTGAGACCCTGTGCAGTGGCTCTAAACTCTGACATCTGGGAATTCTGTGGATGCTGACCTCTGAGGGTCAGAGGTCACCCGGGGGTCCACCGGTTTCCTTTTTGAGAAGGGGAGAGAGAGCAAGACGGAGAACAAGGGGCGGGTGGGGGGAGCGAGGAAACCATAAGAGGGGTTATTGACTAGTCTGAAGAGAGGAAAGAGGAAGGTTGATGATGCCGGAGCTCACATCTGGCAATGATGGTGGATATCTTATTATTTCCATTTCCATTCAAGAAAGCATTTCCGGCACCTTGCTGAAAAGAGAGATTGAGTGTCCTGTGAGACACATATCTGTGTGTATTGGTAGGGAGCGTTGGTTGAGGTGATTGAACAGTCATGACGTTTTGATTCACAGTGCGTTTGTTCCTTTTTGACAACAACAAACGTACGGCAGATGGGAAAGATTGTCATAATACATTTTACAAATATATATTTTGAATGTAAACATCTTGTAAAACTATGACATGTTCTGACTAAAATATAAAAATATATAAATTACAACATTAAAACGGTAATAGCTAGCAATAGGTTCTATTAGTTACCATTCTAGTTAACTACATTATAATTAACATGAACTATTAATGAAAAATCCTTTTATTAATTTTATTAAATGCATTTCTTAATTATTTAGGTTCATTTCAATATATTGTGAGCTATGAACTAACAATGAACAATTGTATATATATATATACATATATATATACACACATATAGTATAGTGACAAATGTAATGCACAATGTTAATGTTAGTTAATTTATTTATTAACTAATGGGACCTCATTGTCAAATGTTACCAAAAACACAAAAAACAAACTGATAACAGATTTTTTCTTTTTGACAAACCAAGCGGTTTTTATACTTTTCGATGCTGCTTAGAAATCATACTGTCCATAAATGTAAAAAAAATGAGAACAAAAACCATTCATGCTTTTAAATGTTAAATAAATATAGGAAAAATACCTTTTTCCACACAGCTACAAAAACAAGTATTACATTTTCATTTTAAAGCATAATTGCATTAACATACAATATTGTCAAAGCATATACAAAACAACTAACGACACGAAAAAAATTGAGTGTAACGATAACAAATACCAATAATAAAATAACTTTAACCTAAAGTGTTAATGGATGAAAATGGCATGTAAAATGTTAGTCTTTCATTATATACTCATCAGGCAGTATATTTAAAATATACTGAAAATGCAATGAGAGTTCACAGTGATATAGTGAAAGTGCATGACATGCTCCTGCATTAATGTGTCTGTGTTTGCACGTCACTCAACTCTAAAAAGCTCTCCAGTTCCTGCTATAACACTTTACAGTGTACAGAAGGCTCTATGCCACCCACCCAGCTGGAATGTCATGCATGCAATTAGGAGAGATTGTAGCAGGAGCTGGGGGGCTGGGACGGGACGGGACGGAGGCTGGGGCGGGGGGTGGTGGTACGGGAAGGAGCTGTAGGCTGCCTGAAGAGTCAGAGAGAGGGGGTGGAAAGAAAGGAAGAGGTGCAAGGGAGAGAGAGAGAGAGAGAGAGAGAGAGAGAGATATTCAGGTTTAAGTCCTCACCAGCATATATAAACCCGTACACACTTACTCACTCACACACACACACGCTTACTCTCTCTCACACACACACACACACACACATGCACACTGAGGAATGTCAGACATCTCTGTGACCTTTAATCGCTTTTAAAGATGAGCTCCAATAGTTTTAAATGAATGGACCGCCAGTTTTATGTCTCAATAGGGGTCATTCATAAATTTAGTTGTTAAAAGTGAAAGAATAGAAATAACTTCATAACGTGTATGTTCGTAAAATCCATAATGGAAGTTAACAAATGCCACAAATTTAAGGATCGTCATTAAAATCATAATAAAAATTGATGAAATTTAACTTTTAAGTAACAAAAAATAATTGTAACCAAAAAATAATACCTTTTTCCACACAGCTACAAAAACAAGTATTACATTTTCATTTTAAAGCATAATTGCATTAACATACAATATTGTCAAAGCATATACAAAACAACTAACGACACGAAAAAAAATAGAGTGTAACGATAACAAATACCAATAATAAAATAGCTTTAACCTAAAGTGTTAATGGATGAAAATGGCATGTAAAATGTTAGTCTTTCATTATATACTCATCAGGCAGTATATTTAAAATATACTGAAAATGCAATGAGAGTTCACAGTGATATAGTGAAAGTGCATGACATGCTCCTGCATTAATGTGTCTGTGTTTGCACGTCACTCAACTCTAAAAAGCTCTCCAGTTCCTGCTATAACACTTTACAGTGTACAGAAGGCTCTATGCCACCCACCCAGCTGGAATGTCATGCATGCAATTAGGAGAGATTGTAGCAGGAGCTGGGGGGCTGGGACGGGACGGGACGGAGGCTGGGGCGGGGGGTGGTGGTACGGGAAGGAGCTGTAGGCTGCCTGAAGAGTCAGAGAGAGGGGGTGGAAAGAAAGGAAGAGGTGCAAGGGAGAGAGAGAGAGAGAGAGAGAGAGAGAGAGAGAGAAGAGAGAGACAAACAGAAGGAAATGTATGAATTAAAGAGGAAACACTCAGATGAAGTGAATGGTGTCATTTCATCAAAACAGAAACAACTACTAAACCTATACTCCATTATATGCAGATTTATTGCTTAAGATTCACAAGCAAAGAGGAATGCATTGCAAAAAACTGACATGTTATATAGATAGAGTATATTTAAAATATACTGAAAATGCAATGAGAGTTCACAGTGATATAGTGAAAGTGCATGACATGCTCCTGCATTAATGTGTCTGTGTTTGCACGTCACTCAACTCTAAAAAGCTCTCCAGTTCCTGCTATAACACTTTACAGTGTACAGAAGGCTCTATGCCACCCACCCAGCTGGAATGTCATGCATGCAATTAGGAGAGATTGTAGCAGGAGCTGGGGGGCTGGGACGGGACGGGACGGAGGCTGGGGCGGGGGGTGGTGGTACGGGATAGGCTGCTAGGCTGCCTGAAGAGTCAGAGAGAGGGGGTGGAAAGAAAGGAAGAGGTGCAAGGGAGAGAGAGAGAGAGAGAGAGAGAGAGAGAGAAGAGACAAACAGAAGGAAATGTATGAATTAAAGAGGAAACACTCAGATGAAGTGAATGGTGTCATTTCATCAAAACAGAAACAACTACTAAACCTATACTCCATTATATGCAGATTTATTGCTTAAGATTCACAAGCAAAGAGGAATGCATTGCAAAAAAATGACATGTTATATAGATAGATATGTACCAATTCAATTAAATCCTAGCATTAAATACTTCAATTAAATTAAATATTCAATTAAATAGAAGCAAGTATTTCAATTAAATATGTTTTTAGTGTGTCATTGATACATTCCTTTTGCATAATATTTACTGCAAACATGTTTTAAATATTAAGAACCAAAATGGTGTCAGATGTTTTTGCACATAAAACATACATTTTGCACATTAAAATTCAGCATAAACTGCAAGCTAATTATTTTTTCATTATTATAATTATTTAATCATTACATAAAACGCAATGATATGTATGAGCTGCTTGACACATATCCACATTTCTGAAAATTGTACATGCTGCAGGACCTTGAGCTATTTGTTCGGAAATGATATTTACTTCTAAATGGGAGATTTATTCTGATCACACTTATTTATAATGTCATGTAATAACTATAATAAATTACACACACTAACCTGCTAAAATACAACTCAAGAGTTTGATTTATTTTTGTGATGATTTAGGAGATTTGTTCTAAAACCAAATTAATTTTGGTTCATTTTGTTTTCTTTCTCATTAACAGCTGAACTGTTGTTCACATGCAACACAAACAGACATGCATCCAGAAAGATGCATTAAAAAATGCTTCGTTATTTTATTACAAACATTTTATTTGATGTCAGATATTTAGTTCTAGCAAAAATCCTACAGCTTTAAATATGTTTGTTCAATTTCAAGAGTGTAGAAAAACATATAGGCTACACTGCTGCAGTTAAACCTGGAAGACAAACGTACCATGAGGTTTTCTAAGATACTTTCATGGTGAAATTACACATTAATGTTTGAGTGAAAACAACTACATTTTGAGCTTATATATGAGAGAAGTGCAGTAATTGTGTGTATAGGCTATTTAAAATAATTGGCCAAAATCTGTCTGTACAAAATATCTTGGAACGATGTATTTGTAGATACATTTAGATAATAAAACATCAATAACAAAGCCGTGTGAATAAATAAAAATAAGCGCAAACTAGCTTTCAGCAAACACACAGAGTTGACTTCTTTGCTGGGACGTGGGCGTGACCAACAGGGTTTAGTCACATGGTCACTAAAGAGGCGGAGATTTTCTATATTTTCCTCTCTTCCTCAAATGTAACATGGGTTGGATGAATAAGAACGTTTTATTCTTCTTGTAGGAATATACACAGAACGCACTCCAATTTAAATCAAGTTAAATTGATATTTTTTTAATAATGCACTTGGTCTTAAAAAATTAAAGCGAAATGTTTACAGCATATAATATACAAATCACTGAAGCATTTGATCTAATGAAATACTTATCAGCATAAGTCTATTAGGCTAAAAAAAAAAAATTTTCTAAAAAATAAAAAAAGTATATAAGATTTTCTGTAGATATTGTATTCTTGTTCATTTAACCGTGTATAAATATTTATAAATTCAAATGCGTAAAAATAGTCGGGTTACTGTAAACTCTATAGTTTGTGTGTTTTGAAAGTTTGAGCGCGTGGCATTCCTTATTCCGCCTCGAGATCACATGGACACAAAGGGCAGCACGTGCATCACGAACAAAACAAGAACACAGGCTATATATTAACCGTTGCATGTTAATGGTTCGTTGACAATTGTGAAGTGCATGCAAATCTGTGCATGCTATTTTGCTAATGGGTTTATGGCCAAAGGGTTTCGGTTGCTTTTCGATGACATGCCATGATTTATGTAGCCTACCTAGCAAACACACAACATGCCTTTAACGTTAGTATGGGGTTCCCATTAAGTTACTTTCAGAACCAGTTCCTCTTCATTCTTTTTAGATTTTATTTTTTTAAACCTTCCCAGAACACTCATCCCAAGGTCTGCATGTTCTGCTTCTGATTTGCTTTCTATATTCCAAACAAACACACAGTGCACTAAGAAGGTATAGCTAGGATACAGGCCCTTTCGTGTGTGTGTGTGTGTGTGTGTTTTATAGAGGGGGAGAGGAGTATCCGCTGCATACTGAATTCACGCTCTGCTTTGGATCAAACGCTCTCTGCCGATTAGCTACACAATCAGGTCCCCGCAGTAAACGGGGGAGAGTAAGACAGAGAGAGGCGGTTCTTTTCCGCCGGACAATGCCATTATTTAAGCTCCATTGGTCAGGAATGCCGGATTTTACAGGCCGCTGCCCTCCTCTAGGCGTCAACCAAAGGGCCTCCACTGAGGGCCCCCCTTCCTCTCTCTCCTCGGGTCACCATATCTATCTCGGAGACCTATAGCTTTCCCAGTGCATTCCACAGTTGCTTCTCTAAGCTGTCGTCTACGCTGAGAGGCTACAAAAATCAGCGGGGCCGTCAAATTCTTGCAAAGCATTAGGCCCACCAAAGAAAACTAGAATTTGATTTTCTTTTCAAACTGTCTGTATTAGGCTAACAGAAATGTGATTAAATAGCCTATATAATAATGAAATGTTTAATTTGACTGGAAAAACTAATGGGAAACATACAACTATAAGAACTATTGAATGTAGCCTACACTAAAAAAATGATTAAACATCAATTATTTAATATCACTGATCTGTATACATAAATTCATATCAACAAAACTAAATGCTATCGGTTAAATCAGGCAGATATAGCTCTTTTGTTAACAACTGCAGGTTATTTAAAAAGAAAGGTGCTTCAAAAGGTTCTTCAAGCGATGCCATAGAAGAACCATTTTTGGTTCCACAAAGAACTATTCAGTCAAAGGTTCTTTAAAGAACCATCTCTTTCTTACCTTTTTATAATCTGAAGAACCTTCTTTCTCCACAAAGAACCTCTTGTGAAACAGAAAGGTTCTTCAGATGTTAAAGGTTCTTTACGGAACCGTTTAGACAAAAAGGTTCTTCTATGGCATCGTGAAGCACCTTTATTTTTAAGAGTGTATACAATTTTTAAACATTTGAAATGGTCATTATGGTTTTCTGCATGCAAGTGCAAATAAATGGGTCTTTTTCCTGCATTCAAGTGGAAAAGTCAAAGAATCCTCAATGCTAACGGAACTTCTATTTGTAGAAATTTGACATTTCTATTTGTAGATCAATAAGAATCCTATAAGATTCTCTACAAGTCACATAAGGTCCGTCTGGATAAATGATGAAAAGATAAAACGATAAAAAGAAGAAATTCCTATTTTTCTGTTTTATTAGAATGCAGTAGGATCCTTTTATACTCTTATAGAAATAGCTCTATATTCTGATAGTTCTAGAGATAGAAATGATCAAATTCCATTAGAATTCATTATTTCTATAAATTATTCTATTTGTAGAAATTTGACATTTCTATTTGTAGATCAATAAGAATCCTATAAGATTCTCTACAAGTCACATAAGGTCCGTCTGGATAAATGATGAAAACATAAAAAGATAAAAAGAAGAAATTCCTATTTTTCTGTTTTATTAGAATGCAGTAGGATCCTTTTATACTCTCATAGAAATAGCTCTATATTCTGATAGTTCTAGAGATAGAAATGATGATCAAATTCCATTAGAATTAATTTTTTTTTAACATAGGCTACAGTTCACAGTAAACGCAGTAAAATTGACCTTGCTGTTTTTGTTCCTGTGGCGTGGAATTTAATAACCGTTTTCATGCAATCTGCTACTTTAAAAACTACAATCCATGTAGTCTTTCAATCTAGCATAAGACGACATTTGTGAATGGAGAGCAGAATTTGAGAGTTCATTGTTAAACTAAAACTATACGGTGACGTTTCACTCCAAGTAGCCTATCGCGGGAGTCACAGGACAGTTAAAGGCCTTGGACTTCAACCAATGGCTCTTCAAGCGGCAAAGACTAGCGCAGAAACGGGCCAATCGCGAAGACGCATGCAAATGAGGAATTTGCTTCAGCAAGAGCTGAATGTCAACTAGGCAAAGATGGAGTCTTGAGCAAAGAGGGCCATTGGCTTGCCATGGATAAATTACGGTTTTGAGTTTTTAGACTCTGAGGGGAAAGAATGCGCGAGCGTGACGGGATGGCACTATGTTACGCAGGATGAGTGCGAAGATATTTGAAGAAATTCGCGCTTCTTGCCTTGGAACCCTTCGGTCCAACTTTTTCTCTTTTTCTGTCTTTCTTCGTGTCTCACTCAAAGCAGTGTGTTCATCGCTATTGCTGCTGAAATCGCATGAAAAAACATGTGAAACCATTGCTGCTAAATAGAGATATTGCCACGTCCTGCTTGGTTTTGTATAATTACATGTGCGTTGTTTCCCTCATTTTAAGCTTTAATAACAGCCAGCATATTCAGTTGGAAGGTTTGGAGATTTTTTTTATTTGTTATAATTATTTTAGCCTTCCAGTACTACTTATTTTTTCTTAGACGTACGCGTATAGGAAACGTAAATGGCTTTAATTGTTAAAATAGCATCGCGTTAAGTTGATTATGACCATAATTACTGTTATGACCGGTGCATGCAAGGGCTAAGATTTACATTAAAATTCCCAGTCATTTTGTGTCAAGTCATCACACGTGTGATTTTGATAAATCGGTTTCAAATGTAATCCATTATAACACACCCCGTGTTCAGTTTCTTTACTGTTGTTGACCAGGGCCCTTTTTCTGTTGTACTACTGTGCAGTCAGATGAGCAGTGCAATATTAAAAGGGCATTGGCTGAAAAAAAAAAAAAAGGAGAAAAGAAAAAGTAGCCTAACCTTAGCCTAACACCCCTCCCCTTAGCTTTCAAGTTCTCCCACCCTCAGTGTATGTATTCCTCATCACACATTTCATTTGATATAACAGGTGTAATTAATTGATTCCATAAAGACGTATTATAACGTCAAAATGGCGTTGCTGCTCAATTACAGAATTATAAGGCAACAAATGCTGAAGCGCTCGCGTAAAATAGAACGATGCGTTATTCGTTCAAGTTGCCAATTAAAGCAAGACGTGTAGCAAATATTTTTACTAGCTTCAAGCAAACCGATCTATTTTATATATACCTTGCTACACTTGACTGAGTGCAAATATGAAGGGTGATTTCGCCCCGTTGTGTTGAAGGGCCGTTCAAAGGTGGCCCATGTATTTCGGTTGTGCTAAGGTCTGTTGCTTTGACGATGTTGCACTACTGAACCATCTACTCAAGCAGTGCAATAGTATTGTCATTGCATTCGGCTTTCGCCTACTCACCCACTAGAGCCTTAAACAGAGCTGGGACGAGCGGTAGGCTATATGGTTAAGAGCGTTTAAATAGCCTACTATTTCAAATAGCGAATAGGGGGTTTCGCACGAGTCTATACCACCTATGTGCGGGCCCAGATGTGTGCACGATGTTGGATTCATTCCATGCACAACAGCATTGCTGCAGAGCATGCACCAGGCGTGTGAACTGCAGTGTTTGAGTTATGCTATATCTGTGACACCAGGTTTTTCCACTTATTTGAAAATGCCTCCAGACCACGCCTCCTTCAAAAAGAACATTTTGTACGACTGAGGTCGTCTTCGTTTGCATTGAAAACCACGTGTTCGATTAAGTAACACTCCAACAATGCTTTGAAGTGAGTTTCTCAACCTTTTGCATATTTAGGGAACTTCCGCATGAGGCCTGCTTGGAAGAGAGGTGCAGAGAAGCAGTGGATAATAACGAGCGGACGAAAATAATCATGCAGTTTTTAAATCTAGCTACACCCCCTGTATGCATTTTGTAGTCAACAACAACAACGTGTTGAATTGTACTTTTCAGAACAATTAGAGAAATTTTTTTTTTTTTCACTTTCTTTTTGGCTGCGGTGTATTTAAATCACTAACGTGAATAATTGTACTCTGCACTTTGATTCTTTATGATTTAATTTATATGCTTTTAGTTTTCGTGCAATTCGACTTTTTGAATGTTTTTCCTATCTTTCTCAAATTAAGAGATTGAAGCTATTTATTGTAAATTCTGTGCCATATCAATTAGTGGGTTCTTTTACGCTTACGCTTAAATAAGCCTATACACATTAATCAACCCTACTAAACAAAGCTGGTAGGTGTGTAACCATATATTTAGATTTGTATTTATAACGAAGGAGCTCTTCCAGAAGGCAGAAGGAAGGGATGATTCTCTTGTTTGAGGCAGATCGGTGGGGGATGGGACTATTTGTAAGGAATGTAGGGGGCAGGTCTCTTTCCAAGAGGGGAGGAAAGGGAGGGAATGTGAGGAGGAGGGAAGGTCGTCCATAGTGACATTTTACTCTTGGTCAGTATCTGCAAGGTTATGCAAGTTGAACTTTTTGGTTGTCTCATCAAAAGACTGGACATCTGGCCAAACGAAGTTGCTTGTAGGCAGGTCGGTGTGTGTGAAATACGCTGGCTGGCGCAATACACACAGACTTTGTAGCCTATATAAGTGCCTATGCGAGTCAATAGCGTGACGCATGTTTTTAAATCAAATATATTGCATGCAAAATTCCTACAAAGTTTCTTCTGTGATGAGCACGGACTTATTTCGATATTATTCTCATCCTTATTATTTGTTCGTGTTTGGGACGTGCGTGTAACTGCTGAGATTGTAAAACCCTTTTAATTTAAAGGATAAAAATCTTGATTAAAAAGTAATAATGGCATAAGAAGTCTGGCATAGTTTTTTTTAAAATTCATATTTAGAATCGCGTGCTCTAACAAACAATCAGCAACCATTTTGTTGTCATATGACAAGAAATAAAAACAAGAACCGTTTAAAGACTTGACTGTGTCTATAGGTTTATTTATTTAAATCTTCCTTTTATGAAAATGCACGCTTTATTCAGTTTTGTTCAAACGAAGTAGGGCCTAATCCTACGTTATAAGTCAACTTTGTGATATTCATGAAAAAATCGTATTATTATTTGGCGTATTTTAATAATAGTTATATAAATTCACGTGAAGTATTTTAAAACTTTAAAATGGATGGTTTCCACTAGTCTTTTGGAAAACAATGCATGATAATTTTGTACGCGTGTTTTAAAATAGACTATTAAAAAAAATCTCCTTTTTATCGTCTGGAGCATTTGTCATTGACCCGTATATATAGAGGCTCCACAGTAGAAGGTAAGCTTGAGACTCACCAGTCTGAACTGGGTGTATGAGGAATGTTGCGCCTAATACCGCAACGCGCATGCGCAGCGCATTCATAGGCCACTATATAGCATACTGTGGCCTACAGCTCCTCTGTTCTCATGATCCTGGTTCAGCTCTCAGCTAGTGGCCTTTGAAGCTTCATATGAGGAGTGGTAAGTTTGCATTCACCTGCAGATTTGGTAGCGCGTTCTGTATTCTTATGTAGAACCCATATAGATGATTAAATCGCCACATTTGTATTCGTATATTATCGAAATAGCGCGTATATGCATGCTATATTACTAAACCGCGCGTAACGTTCTTCTATAAGACCACTACTGGTTAGTCAGTGTGGTCAGCTGATACGCTATACTAGTCGTTTGTAACATTAGGGCGTCGTATTCTCGCCCTGTTGTCGTGATTCAACATTTTTGACTGCAAGTTCACTGCATGAAACCTGATTGATAAATTGTTTAACGTGTTTTATTACCGAGGGGGACAAGTAAGATCATGCATGTGAGTTCAATGTGAAATCCCCAAAGGAGAGAAAAAAAAACATCCTGTTGGAGCATGTCGTTAACTCCAAGGCAGAAGCTGGTATGCTTGGAATTGCAGAGCACCAAGACTGCTTTTGGACGCAGATAACCAAAGGGCCTACAATATGCTTTCCACTCATTGTTTCTCATATTTGAATGCCTGAGTCAGTCCATCAGCATGGCTTTGAAAGGATGTATGTCTTTATTGATAGCATGCATGTATTGGTATTAGAAGATGATTTTTTTTAAGTAGCCAATTTCAAATGGCAGATGTGCTAAAAATGATGTTTTTGGGGAAAAAAGAAGGTATATTTCTGATTTTAAATATTCAGGGTAATTTCTTGACAAATGTGGATTCAGTTGTGTGATTAAGGATGAAAGCATTTAAACTCAACCATGTAAAACCCTCAATGTTTTTGCTCTATTAAACAACATTTTATGAAGCGTGTTGTTTAGCAGCAACTAAACGAAACAATTCTGCGTAAAATGAATTTTGAAATGAGCTGCACTTTGCCATTCACTTTGGTTTGTTTATAGGCTGTGAAGGGTCAGATGTCACAAAGAGGTTTGCGTATCATGTGTTGTAGAGCAGGAACCATTTTCAGTCTCACCATTTAGGGATTTAAACCCCTAGATATTGTTTTCAAGTGCTGTGTGAATATCATGATAAATGCATCTTGCAGGCGAGACCCTATCAATATTGCCTCTGCTTTTTTCACTGTTTATGGAGTAGTGCAATATTGCTTATAGGGTCTTGACTTTAAGGGTACTCTGCAATTTCAGGAACATTCAAGGATTTGATTGATCCTTGGTCATTTTTATTAAAATACGCAATGGTGTTGTGCTGAGGCTTGACAAGATCTCAGTCTGTGAATCCTTTCGTGGAGAAAGAATGGGGTTGCTGCTCTAAACCATTTCATTTTGAAATACAATAAATAACACCTGTTTAATATTAAAACAAAATGGCCCACAGACATTTTGATGTGGTTGTAGATAGCTTGCTTTTAAGCAGTGCAAACACTTAATGCTTGTAATCGTTGTTAAGTGCGAACACTTAACAACGATTACATTTAAACCTTTCCTAATATGAGTTATATCATTAAGTCAGAGAACACGCTGTCCTTTTGCGAAGTCCAATAGTGACTAATTTTAAGCAATAGTAATAGACTCAGGCTAATTCTGTTTATTCAGACCACTCTTTAGTTGTCCACTGTAAAGCAGCTTTTCTGGCAGGTCAATGTATTTTGAAAGAAATATTTTTGTTTTTGATGATGGACATTTTTCTTCAACATGATGTTACAGGCCAAATCAAGAAATAAATGACTACAGCACTGTCATATTCCAATAGACTTCAAATTTGAGCTCTGAAACAACCATTTTAACTTCCTTGGTTTCTCTGTTGGCCATATTTAACTGTTTTTACCTGAATTCGTATTTGCAAATTGTGAATTTTGCACATGTAAGTGAAAAATACTATTGACAGCTGAACATTTTAACCCAATATCCTTTAGTATATGCGATGAATGCTGAATTTCATGTCATGCAGTTCAACGTTAAATCAATGTAAAATGAAATTAAATTCAACATTTCATTATGCAGTGTTTGTATGAAAATCTAGCTCTCAGTTCATATCATGATCTCATAATCAATAGGTTAACCTTGAGTGAGTATGTGTGAGGTCTGAGATATGGATCGTGAAAGGCATGGGAAAGTGTTTCTTGTGATGGTCAGAGATTGACAGGTGTATTTCCAAAGGCTGTTGAATGAGTGTTTTATATTTTAGACCACTTGAAATAGCTGGAATGCATTTGGCTATTTAGAAATTATAACAGTTTAGTGGAATATGATTATTTCTAAACACTTTCGTGTTTGTGTGAGCATGTTCCTGGTCCCATTGTTTGTCTGTTGCCTGACACTCTTTCCCTGTTGCACTACTGTGGGAGCTGCAGCTAGCAGTGCAATAATGAAAGGGCATCAGTCCACTGGACCAGACCACCAAACACACACCTATCCCTTATTTACCACAAATAACATGCTTCTCCTGCATGCTTCAACCCAGATGAGCCACAAAGCACTAATCTGTCCATATACCTTTCGTAAGTGGTTGGTATTTACATTTATTCATTCAGCAGATGCTTTTATCCAAAGCGACTTTCGAATGAGGAATACAAGTGCTTTTTGCTTTGGCAAATCTTTAATTTGCTCTGTACATAATCAGTCTTCAATAAAAGCAAAATGCATTAAATAAGTAAATGGTATGTGTTTTTCTTACTTAAATGCTGTTAACTGCAGAAAAAAATGTGTATCGCCTGCTTGTGAAGTTAAAAGTCTCTTTATTTCAGGTGTATGGCAGCAATTCATGCAAAATTTTATTGTATCTTCAGAAATTATGAAATGTCCATAACAATGTTTACTTGCTTTATAGTGTATTGTAAGAGAGTTATATGAGATTTATAGTGTCTCGCAATTGTTTTGGTTGCTTGACCATATTTAAGATGACATTTTAGTTTTTTTTTTTTAGATTTTGCTCCTCCAAATGCTTGTTGAAAATCCACAACACCTTTTTTTTTTTTTTTTATACACTAAATGAATGGAAAGGTCTTTTCACGCCGATAACGAAAACCAAATTAGGGTCCACACCTAAGCACAATAACGTGTGCCATGCACAGTTTTGTCATCTATCTCTTTAAAAGCACACACTTTCTTGATTCTGATTGGCTGTCAGTGTTTTATGGTTTATCAGCTGGAAAAAAACGTTCTGAAAATGATTCCAATTATATTCCTCTGTGCCATTATCGTAGTTGTGGTATGGACTTTGCTATTCTTTAACATTTACAGCTATTTTTATTTAGTCATTTAGCAGACGCTTTTATCCAAAGCGACTTACAAATGAGGACAAAAGAAGCAATCAATTGTAGTATTAAAACAACTAAAAACAGATCCAAAACTAAAAGCTAAAACTTTATAAATACTACTTATACACATTTTAAAAATAAAGAGATTAAATAAAAATGACAAATCCATACAACAAAATTTCAAAACTTAACATTTAAATGAAAAACACAAAATAAAGCTAAAAACAATTCAAAATATTAAAGAACAAAAGGTATAAGAGTATAATAATGATTCTAACATAACACTAAGCCAAACACCAAAAAAACAACTACATAAATGAGTATGTATAACCATACATACACATATATATATATATATACACTGTAAAAAAAATCTGTGACATTTACGGTAAAATACCGGCAGCTGTGGTTGCCAGAACTTCACCGTAAAAAATATGGTAGCAACATTTTAGGTTTTACAGACTTAACTTAAATTCACAATAAAATACCGTATTTCATTAACTGATGTAATGTTAATAAACCAACATATTGAAGTGTTAATATCTGTTTTGAACCATTGTAATGCACTGACAACCACCAAAAACTGGTGGTGATGAGAAAGTCACATAGTGAACCAAAGCTCATCACAAACATCTTTTCTACGAGCTGAGGAGGGCATTACTTTTATATAGAAGGTGCACAGTGTCATTCACACAAACACTAAACCCCATCATGGTGACACACATGATACTGAAATAATGCAATAAACATTCATTTAACAACATTAGATGTAAGATTAAACCCCAATTAATAAACATGTTATTTCAACAAAAAAACATCAAATATGATGTGTCATGCAGAGAATTCTGGGAGTGTCAATTTATGGTTTTTCACTGTAAATTATACAATGACTTTTTCTTTCACTTCCAAAAATCATTTCCATTTAGTTTGTTGAAGTATTAAAATAACTCAAATTAAAACTAAATATTGTTATCGTTATAGTTATCATCCTTGGTGTGAATGGGCCTTATGGTGTGTTCAAGTCATGTCGGATAGATCGTATTTACGAGTTGAACGCACATGAACGCCACCACAAAGTCCTTATTACGAGTGGGAAACCCGAAATTTTCTTTAAGCCCCGAGTTTCCGAGTTGGGGGCCTGTCAATGAGAAACATGGCGGAATCGGTGGATGCAACGTCTGTAGTTGACAGTAAATTTTTGTTTAAATTGATAGTTTAGTTGTCCTATAAACTTAAATTGGTCATGTTCTTGTTACGCAGCTGAAATCCAAGTAAAAAAATGCAGACCCTGTTGTATTTTCTTGTAATTTATTAAAATAAGGCAACTTACACTGCCATCTTGTGCCGACTAAACTGACTTGAACGCACCTGACGTCGTAATTACGACTTGTCAACTGGTAAGTACGAATGTCCCAGAAGGACTTGAACGCACCATTAAACACTTAATTTCTAAAACGAGTTTGCATTAATTTACTGCTAATATGACAAATTACGTCTTTTGTGCTTTTCAGTTTCTTAAATTGCCATGGGGATAATTTTGCATTCAAGGTGACTTTCTGAAGGCATATTTCAGATCCAGTCGCTAGTGGTTCACATAATATTTCGACCTCAGACACCTCAATTTCCAGTCACTCTCACGCTCAGCATTTATGTCGTAACCTAAATGCTTGTCTTCTCTTGAATACAATGTTTTTTTTCATAGCTCTTCACTTGACCCTGTGAGGACATGTGTTTTCATGGCTGCCCCATCCATGTGGATACTCAGTCCAGCTATTAATTTGATTATGAATAGTGCAATAGAGAGCTTTTGAGCTATTTAACTCATGTGGCTCTAGGCTCTCTTGATGCAGTATGGCACTGCGTCAAGATTGTGTCTCCGATATGGTGACAGCACTGAGGGGTGATATTGACAACCAGTGAACAGGTTTTCTTTAATATGTTGCGTTGTAAGAATATAGCCGACTAACAGCTGCAATAAATGTGTAGAATCGACAATGAAGGCACATTTGGTTCAATAGATGGCCATGCCAAGCGTAATAGGCTATAGGATGAGAATAAAAACAAGTATTTTTAATACAGAAGCAGCTCGGTTTAGATGATAAGCCACTTCTTTGTACCATATTAAATTAATCTTTCTAGATTCTAGAGTTCATAATGGGTGACTGACTAGCGGAGCTACGCAAACCCTGTGTTATATTATGTCGCCATCTTCTGGGAAGACAAAAAAAACAATCAATCTGCTTCCTCTTACTAGCAACTTTTTTTAAAGGGGTCATATGATGCGATTTCAATTTTTCCTTTCTCTTTGGAGTGTTACAAGCTCTTGGTGCATAAAGAAGATCTGTAAAGTTGCAAAGACTAAAGTCTCAAATCCAAAGAGATATTCTTTATAAAAGTTAAGAGTCACCCACTAAAACGACTCGTTCTAACACGCCCCCACATACCTACGTCACTATCTGGGAAGATTTGCATAACGCCGCCCAAATGCTCAAGAAAAGAAAGAAGGCGTAACTTTTATTCTCGCTGTAGTATTGTTGTTGCCGCCGCCGCCATGTTGTGAATGCGCTGTGTGATTCGTTGTGAAAGCGAAACTACTTTGTTTGGCCTTCCAAAAGAGGACGATATGGCTTCGTCATGCCTGGAGCTGATCCGTGCTGGTCGCTGAAGAAATACTTCAACGTCGCGCTGTCGATCGCCGGATTGGCTTTCACTCCGTGGACGAAGCGGAGTCCAGCCAGGAGTCCTCACATGTGGTTGCCGCAGGCATCACAGTATGGTAAGGGGCGTAACATTTCCGTCACACACTTGAGGAATTCTGCCAATCACAACGCACTGGATAGCTGGCCAATCAGAGCACACCTCGCTTTTCAGAACGATGAGCTTTGTAAAAATCTACGCGTTTCAGAAAGGCGGGGCATAGAGGAGAAACAGTAATGTACAGTATGTGGAAAATTTGTTTTTTGAACCTTAAACCGCGTAAACATTTCATTACACCAAATACACAAAATAATGTTCTTTTTAGCAGCATCATATGACCCCTTTAACATCTCATAAAAATTAAAAAAAGTTTAGGCAACAAATGATTAAAATGAAGCTTAAGTGAGTACACGTTTATGAAACGTACAAAATTCGCATTAGTGATAAAATAACATCTTCGTTAAAAGATTTGACAACTCTTAATTTTATTTTCATTGATAAATCAGGAACCATTAAATTAGATGATGCTTAAAACGTTATTAGTTCATGTAAATTGAAGTGTAAATAAGCAATAGGAAAACTTATTTAACGCATAAAATCCAACTTGCCGGGACGTTTCTGGTATGCCTAGTAAGAGCTTGATTCGCTGGTTCAAGTGTGTTTAATTGGGGTTGGATCTAAACTCTGCAGGACACCGGCCCTCCAGGAAAACCGCGTAAACATTTCATTACACCAAATACACAAAATAATGTTCTTTTTAGCAGCATCATATGACCCCTTTAACATCTCATAAAAATTAAAAAAAGTTTAGGCAACAAATGATTAAAATGAAGCTTAAGTGAGTACACGTTTATGAAACGTACAAAATTCGCATTAGTGATAAAATAACATCTTCGTTAAAAGATTTGACAACTCTTAATTTTATTTTCATTGATAAATCAGGAACCATTAAATTAGATGATGCTTAAAACGTTATTAGTTCATGTAAATTGAAGTGTAAATAAGCAATAGGAAAACTTATTTAACGCATAAAAGTTCGTGTATTTAATCTAGATGTTTCATTGTCTGCTAACTAGCCTACTATAATATGTTGAGCATAATGTAGGCTACTAATGTTTCATAATGTTATTATAAGTCTTACCAGATGTTTTCACTCATGTCTCCTCAAATATTTACTATATAACCGGTTTCTGCTCAAATAGGTGGGACATTGTTATTAATCTAATCCAGGGGTGCCCAAACTCGGTCCTGGAGGGCCGGTGTCCTGCAGAGTATTTTCATTGATAAATCAGGAACCATTAAATTAGATGATGCTTAAAACGTTATTAGTTCATGTAAATTGAAGTGTAAATAAGCAATAGGAAAACTTATTTAACGCATAAAATCCAACTTGCCGGGACGTTTCTGGTATGCCTAGTAAGAGCTTGATTCGCTGGTTCAAGTGTGTTTAATTGGGGTTGGATCTAAACTCTGCAGGACACCGGCCCTCCAGGACCGAGTTTGGGCACCCCTGAAATCGGTTTAATTATCATTTTGTGCATTCTTCCATTACTCAAATCAGCATCATCCTAAAATAGTGAGGGAAGATACAAAAGAGATTTTTTTTGGTTTGGACATCACTCAGGGGGGAGTCATGAGCGGTCATACAGTATCACATTTGGACAGCAGTGGTGCGAAACACTATGGTAAGTCAAATTACAAAACATAACTTAAATATCAAAGTTTACGACCGAGTTTGGGCACCCCTGAAATCGGTTTAATTATCATTTTGTGTATTCTTCCATTACTCAAATCAGCATCATCCTAAAATAGTGAGGGAAGATACAAAAGAGATTTTTTTTGGTTTGGAGTCATGAGCGGTCATACAGTATCACATTTGGACAGCAGTGGTGCGAAACACTATGGTAAGTCAAATTACAAAACATAACTTAAATATCAAAGTTTATATACGGTTAAATGTAATGAGAAGGACAGAATAAGCCACGGTATCAGTCAAGTTAGTTCAATCAGTTAAATATAGTTATTTAGTAAAAACAAGCGTTTTAAGTTATAGGCCTATTATAAGTTATAAATATATATATATTTTTTTCATTTTTTGTCTTTGCGTATTGCCATTGCTGTTACATTGTGTTATAGCCTATATACGAGGCTAAACCATTTGGAACGACTAATTAGAAACTGTATTCACTCAGTGGATACTACAGTAAAACCATAAATTAAAATGATAGTCTATCTGATTCAAACAGTGTAAGACTAAAGAATCTTTCATTTCGTTCGAATCTTTGTAAAGATTTGATTAAAACCAACCTGGCAAAAAAAAAAAAAAGTCTCAAAATATATAAATAATAGAGCATTAGCTAGTTAGTAAGCTGTTTGTTTGTTTTATTAACAAACTGTAAGAATGAACTGTCCGTTTAACACTACACTCTAAAAAATGCTGGGTTAAATACAACCCAGTGCTGGGTAAAATAGGGACAAACCCAGCAATTGGGTTGTTTTGACCCAGCGGTTGGGTTAAATGTTCAAACAGCCAATCATGGGTTTGTCCCTATTTTACCCAGCACTGGGTTGTATTTAACCCAGCATTTTTTAGAGTGTATATTCTTAAAAACAGCAGTTTTCATTTGGTAATCTAGAAGTTCAGCGTTTCATTATTCCAATATATAACGGTTAGTCATTTGTCCTCACTTTACGTCCTCGCTGTGTATTATTATTACACATAATATATACTGTCCTAGACTGTAAGAATGAACTGTCCGTTTAACACTACACTCTAAAAAATGCTGGGTTAAATACAACCCAGTGCTGGGTAAAATAGGGACAAACCCAGCAATTAGGCTGTTTTGACCCAGCGGTTGGGTTAAATGTTCAAACAGCCAATCATGGGTTTGTCCCTATTTTACCCAGCACTGGGTTGTATTTAACCCAGCATTTTTTAGAGTGTATATTCTTAAAAACAGCAGTTTTCATTTGGTAATCTAGAAGTTCAGCGTTTCATTGTTCCAATATATAACGGTTAGTCATTTGTCCTCACTTTACGTCCTCGCTGTGTATTATTATTATTACACATAATATATACTGTCCTAGACACACGTTTCAGTGATATTTCCTTCATTTCAATTTCCATGCAGTATGTGCCAAACAGTAGCTAAATGCTGCCCCCATTTGAATGCTGTATGTCATTTTTCATTTTCCAGAGAAGAGGAGCAGAAATAATCATCTTTGACGGGTGATTGTAATTGTAATTTTAGAGTAATATTTAATAAAGTCTAGTGTGCAGTATTTATTGACAGTATTCAGAAATTGGGCATCACAACAATGCATCTGCTTGTTTACAGTTTTTTAATTATATGGTTCTTTAAAACATATGTTTTAACTGAAATAAAAATACCTACAGTATGTTTTCACCAAATTATGTACATATCGGGTCACATACAGTATGAGGGGGGAAACAACTATTGGGAATTACAGTAACATAGAAAACTTAAACCAAATTCCGAAAGATTACAGGATTTCATAGTACAATGCCATTTGTCCCAGTAGTAATCCAACCTAATATAAATAATAGAAAAGCCCAAAATCCTGGTATGTAATGTAATTGTATTCCATTATGTACAAACAAACACATTCCAATCATTAGCAATCTAGTAAAACAGACCTTTTAGTCTGTGAAGTTCATTTTGCAGGTGACATTTTTGTCAAAAATTGCATCACACAAAGTTTGACCAATAAAAG
The DNA here is from genome assembly GCF_001515645.1 of Sinocyclocheilus grahami. Classification (NCBI taxonomy): domain Eukaryota; kingdom Metazoa; phylum Chordata; class Actinopteri; order Cypriniformes; family Cyprinidae; genus Sinocyclocheilus; species Sinocyclocheilus grahami. Next base: position 90,972 of record NW_015505440.1, on the reverse strand, counting down.
TAAAACTTTATAGAAACGGAAGGTTTAAATATAGAGAGGGTTTCACAGCATGTGTGAGTGGAGTTCTCATTCACTCAGCAGTGGCATCATCAGAGCTCGTCGTGGCGCACCGGATCACTGCTGGGCTGAATAAAAACCCCCTCCATCACCTTCCAGTAGTTATGCTGATTGGGTGAAGGCATTCCATGGACCTCACGCTGGCCTCTGATTGGTTGACCGTACTGCTCTCCGGTTACACTGAGGAAAACCTCAGTGGCAACGTGTTTAATTCGCACAGCATCGTCACGTTCCCAGTATGTTTCGCCGCACTGCACGGCCCATACGTCTAAATCATCTCCTTCTCCATTTTCACCAAACGCACTCACTTCCTGCAAACATAAAACAAATCAACGTGATAATGTAATTCAAATCCAGCCAGTTACAGTCATCTGAACATGTAGGTTAAGAGAGGAGAGTGTTGTGTGGATCTACCTGGTGGTTAGACAGTGGGGAGCTAAAGTGATGTGAGTGCAGGTTGCGTCCGGTCTTCATGTGTGTAATGCGGATGGCCTGTCCGCATCGAATGGGCTCCCCACGCTGACAAACTGTGTCTGGTTTTCCACGGATACGCCAGTAGCTGTTGGCATCATCGGCCGAATCCACACCGGTTACTGATTGCTGGCCACTTCCTGCAGGGCATCGTGTAAACAATTGTTAATTTGAGCATATATGGATATCATCTTGAACCTCATATTCATTATATACTGTAGCATTCCAAAGTACTCAAAGGATATTACAGTACCTTAGCATCCCATATTACATTTTGTACAAGAAAAACATAAATCATAAGTGAGTGAAGTGACATGTGGCCAAGTATGGTGACCCATACTCAGAATTAGTGCTCTGCATTTATCCATCCAAAGTGCACACACACAGCAGTGAACACACACAGCAGTGAACACACACCCGGAGCAGTGGGCAGCCATTTATGCTGCGGCGCCCGGGGAGCAGTTGGGGTTCGGTGCCTTGCTCAAGGGCACCTCAGTCGTGGTATTGAAGGTGGGAGAGAGCGCTGTACATTCCCCCCCCCCCCCTACAATCCCTGCCGGTACGAGACTCGAACCCACAACCTTTTGGGTTATGAGTCCGACTCTCTAACCATTAGGCCACGACTTCCCCCACATCATGCATCATATATTGTGTGTTTAAATATATGGTAACACTTTACTTAAAGCGTTTATGTATAATGCATTACAAAGGGTTATTAAGGGGTATAATGCGTTATAATTATTCATAATGTGCGTTGTAATACATCTTGTCGTAAATAATTATAACCGAATTTAAAATGCATAGTGTAACAATGAATTGATAAGTGTTATAATGCATTAACTCTGGTTATAATTATTAATGAGATTGTACAATGCATTATAAGGTGCATTAAAAGGCATAATTAATGCATTAAAGCTACTTTTATAATGCATTATACATTAAAGCTTTAAGTAAAGTGTTACCGAATATGCATTCAAAAATATTTAGACATATTTGTAATGAATTAATATTGTTATTATTATTATTCATTTCTAATGTTGTTTATTATTCATGGTATTCAGGGGATCATTTTGTTTATTCTTATTGTTTATTATTTTGGTCAATTTCTGTACACAACAATTTGACCTAAACAACTGCTAAACTAAGACATCTGGATCCTCTGAGTGAAATATCAGTTTAATATACATTTTATTATTATTATTGTTGTTCATTTCCATGTTTTGTTTATTATTCAGGTCAATTTATGTATAGACGCATATAGATAATTAATACAAATATTTAATCTAAGCAACACCTAAAATATTTGGATTGACCAAGTTAAATATCACTTTATAATTATTTATTATTATTGTGGTCAGTTTCTGTATAGATGCATACTTAAGTCGTATCCATAAAAAAAGTTAACGTTAGGTTTTTTCCAATGTTAGGTACAGTTACAGTTCATTTAACAGATATCACAGAGCAAGTTTTGTTAAAAGAAAAATTCTAAAACATGCAAAAAATGGTGCACCTGTCGTGTATAGACGCATATAGATAATTAATACAAATATTTAATCTAAGCAACACCTAAAATATTTGGATTGACCAAGTTAAATATCACTTTATAATTATTTATTATTATTGTGGTCAGTTTCTGTATAGATGCATACTTAAGTCGTATCCATAAAAAAAGTTAACGTTAGGTTTTTCCCAATGTTAGGTACAGTTACAGTTCATTTAACAGATATCACAGAGCAAGTTTTGTTAAAAGAAAAATTCTAAAACATGCAAAAAATGGTGCACCTGTCATCATGATTACATAGATCTTTCAGGTAAACATAATACATCCGAACCAACAAAAATAAACCACTGGGGATGAATGAGAGTCTATAAGCAGTGTTGGGGAAAGTTACTTTTAAAAGTAATGCATTACAATGTTGCGTTACTCCCTAAAAAAGTAACTAATTACGGTACGGTACGGTACTAATGCGTTACGTTGCTTTTGCGTTACTTCTTAAATCTGGACAGGGCTTGCTTGTTTGTTTTTAAAATAAAAAAAGTTCTATTTTTGGCAAATATAAAAGCCTTTTCACACCAAAAGTGAAATGAATAAGCCTCAGGCTGAAGGGAAAGTACATTTACGTCCGTACAGTAGAATGCAGAAGAAGTCATCTCAACACACTTCAGCAATAAAAAAAACACAAATGTTTGTCTAGAGTCATTTTTGATTATTAGTACCTGATTACGTAACTCGCGTTACTTGTAATATATTACCCCCAACACCGTCTATAACTGGCTAACGGAAACACAAATACAGTACTTTACTGAAATATTAGCAGTCATTAGCTTCCTGGCTAATGCATACACGCACCAGCTGCTATTACACTAAGCAATATCACCAATATAAGTGCATTAAAAAAAGATTAAGCTGTCGACTACAACAGAAACATTCTCGGAGAACTAAATTGCTACAGTTTATGATTATATAGATTATCCCCAGTGGTTCTACCTGATCCGTATTTGACATCGTGCGAGTGAAGCCTGACGCTGTGGCGGCTGTTCAGCAGTTTGACCACAGACCCACAAGTCACGTAGCTGGAGTCCAAATCACGAGCGCCGCTTTGGGCAAACATGAAACACACTAAAATGACAGCCAGAAAGACAGATATAACTCTTAATGGTCCCATTGTTACAGCTCGTGCCTATGTACATCACAGAAAGATGTATACGGAAAGCCCCATTCAAACGCTGACACGCTTTCTAACCAATCGCATCGTGACAAGTCCGAAAACAAGGAAGTGATCCACGCGCACACACGGAAACCAGTGATTGGGCGAGGAGGGTGTGACGTCACGACACATTAACGAACGTTACATTATACAGTCGGCTCTCTAAAGAGTTGAAGTTACTTGAAAATTGAACGGGTATATGCTGTCTTTAAAAAAAATAAAATAATGTAATGTAAACCCATTCCTTTAATTGTGTTATCATTTTGGATGTCTTGTTAAAGTTGTATGTTATGTCTTTAATGTCTAATAAAAAAAATAAAAATAATAAATTAAACAATCGGCTCATTAGTTCATGTACATGTACATTCAAATAGCTTGAAATATTACGAAACTTTTATTCATGTATTTTAAAATGCATTACTAGATATTTACAAATTCTTGTAATTAATTAACACTATCAATTAACACTATTTTTTTCGTAAAGAACTCCAAAAATGTCTGGATTCAATTATTCAAATTATTATTATTATTATTATTATTATTATTATTATTATTATTATTAGGGCATGTTATCACACAAAAGTTAATAACAAAATAGTTCTAAAACATGCAAAACTAAAAAAAACAAAAACTAAATCTAAATCAATTAAAAAGAAAAGAAAAAAGCAAATATTTTTTTCCGTAAATGAATTAATTGTATAACATTTCGACATTTACACATGCACAGTTTAACCTTTGTTTAAAACTACCTCATAGTTACTTTACTTATTTACCTTATTTATTAGCCTATATTTATATTATATTATATTATATATATATATTTTAAACAATTTATTATTTAATTGTATTTAATTGTATTATTTAATTTTGATTAGCCAAGAATATAAAGTGTAGTCCTAATTTAACATTACTTTTGAACTAGGTGTTTGAAACTAACATAGATAAGCACTACTAGTGGAAAATGGGACTTTAGCCTCAAAATACAATAGATACTGAGAAAAAGCACCTGTGACAACATTACATGTGACAGCTCGACCTGGTTTCCACTACAACATAACAAAGAATCACTTTCGACTAACTGTTGTCCCACTACTATTTGTACCATTCTTTCATTAGGAGCTGTTTACACAGGATGCATTCTTGTGTTTAACAAAAGCTAGACATATAAATATTCATTTATAAAAAGAGGAACAAGACCTGTTTCAGAGTTTCACTGTTTTTAAGCGAAATGTATCAAATTTCTAAATGTAATTGAACTCCCACTGTTTCCAGTAAACTGTTGTGCTACAGTGTTATTCTAACACATAATGTAAGTGATGCCATGCATATTATCACTACGTCAGGTGGCTGAAATTGAAAACACTTCATGAACATGCACAAACAAAGATCACAAACATGATACCCTCCCTCTCTTTATGAAGTTTTCCATATTTCTAAACGAGGTTACGTGTCTTGGGAAAACATTCAAAAGCCTCCACAGACACATAAGCAAAGTCACACCTGCTGCCTGAAGTCTGTGTACAAGGATAACATTCAGCTTACATTAATAGCATCGAGAACAGCAAAACCCTGGCTCTGGTGAGTATGCCTAAAGCATAGTTTACTATTGTTTATTACTTAATATCGGATTAAAAACTTCTATAAATAAGTTTTTCTATTTTATCTATAAAATATCTATTTTCTAAAACACCACATTGTCATCTTTTGCTTCAGCCTCTATTATTCCTAAAGTGGCATATCGTGTTTTTGGTTGCCAACATCTTCGATGAAGCCAAAATCAAATGAATCATTTAAGAACAAATGGTAAGCATTGAGCATATGGAATAAATATCTATACATTTAAATAAAAATAAACAAATATCACATATCCATTTAAAACATATATTTTTAATTTAAAAATAGACTTGGATTTAAATCGGGAAGAGGAGCCTTGCACATGTGGCGTTGTTTTATTCACATCCGGTAGAGGGCGCTGCAACTCCGGAAAAGGAAATAGCAGGTTTATGTCTTCAGACGGTCGCTCTCTCCGCACAGTGTTGGATATATTGTAAAAAGGACTAATGGCAAGAAACTCGCAATAAAATGGGTAAGCGATTACCACATTATTACTGCTAGGCTAGCTAGGAGTATATATATATATATATATATATATATATATATATATATATAAAAACAGTTAGTCCCTTTGAAATTATAAAACGGTTGTTTGTTTCTTTGCTATTAATTGAGCAAGCGGAGCAAATCTATAAGCAGTATAGGGCTGAGTAGATGCGATTGTACACCATATGTGATGGATAGGCAGTGGCAGCTGCTCGTGTTGACACCGACCAAGAGAATAAGGCGGATCTGTCTTCTCAACGAGCCGGTGATTTCCCGGTAAGCAGCTCTCCCGCAGCCGAGACTCGCGTTTCACACAAACTTTTCCACGACCTTCTAATTCATTGAGATGCACCTATATATATATATATATATATATATATATATATATATATATATATAAAAACAGTTAGTCCCTTTGAAATTATAAAACGGTTGTTTGTTTCTTTGCTATTAATTGAGCAAGCGGAGCAAATCTATAAGCAGTATAGGGCTGAGTAGATGCGATTGTACACCATATGTGATGGATAGGCAGTGGCAGCTGCTCGTGTTGACACCGACCAAGAGAATAAGGCGGATCTGTCTTCTCAACGAGCCGGTGATTTCCCGGTAAGCAGCTCTCCCGCAGCCGAGACTCGCGTTTCACACAAACTATGGCAAGCCGTTTTAGCATTAAATACTCCTTGCTTTACAAACCGTTTCGTCTCGTGTTTAAACAGATGGTTTTGGAATGACGTGGTTTGGAACGTTTCCTGAATGATTGGGTTTCATTAAATATGACTCACATAGATGAACACTTCTCTGTCTGTGTTCATATGGGGATTTCTGCCTTTTTAAGAGATCGGTAATCGGTGTCCTATGGCTATTTTAACGGATATCTTCGTTTCATCGGCTGTCAGTATCACTGGATCTCGCTTCATCGGTTATTATTAGTATATATTGGATATACCAACCGTTTGTTGAAAATAAGGCAAAACAACAGGTAAAGTAACTTTTTTTTAATACATTGTTTGTATAATTACTCAGCGTTTTAGTAATATAAAAATGACAGCAGTTCCTTTTCAAGTGAGAATAGGTTGTTTGCACATGACGTCACTGGTGACGCGGGAAATGCAGCTGGAGAGCAGGAAGTGATGTTTCTCTGAGTAGGAATCACTAGCAGAAACTCCAAATGCCTGTGTTTTGCGCTGTTTATGGATGCTCAGATCGGACAAACCGAGAAAGCACAAGGAGCTTATATCGTGTTCGAAAATGTGTTGTTCATAAGTGGGGAAAAGTCAAGAAGTTGATTGAGAAATGTAGGAAAAAGTGGCTTGTAAACCTGCGTCTGCGGTCGGGAGGAGCGAAGCTCGTGTGATAATGCCCGTGCGTGCTAATGGTTATTATGGGATATAATAATATATTAAAGGGGCCATATGATGATATTTTAAAGATCATTATTTTGTGTGTTTGGTGTAACAGAATATGTTGACATGCTTTAATCTTCAAAAAACACATTATTTTTCAAATACTGTACATTATTGTAGGTCCTCTATGCCCCGCCTCTCTCAAACGCTTCGTTTTCTACAAAGTCCCTCCTTTGACAAGCGCAGTCTGCTCTGATTGGCCAGCTGACCCAGTGCATTGTGATTGGCCGAACACCGTAAGCACTCGTCGGAAATGTAACGCCCCTTACCATAATCGCGAGCTTCATCTTTCAAAACAAATGTAAAGACGGAGCCCGAAAGGGGAACAGAGTCGCGTGACAGACACAGTGATGAAGCTGGTATGTGTTTGCAGTACACAAGCCACGGTTAAGACGGCTGACTCCACTGTGATGTGACCCCGTCTCTCTCTCTCTCTCACACACACGCGCGAGCACACACACACGATGCGCAAAACTCCGCATTTGAACAGTCAATAGCAAAATAACAAAACAGTAGCTGATTCAGAAGCACCAGATTGTCATAGCAAAGTCAGAATGACCTCCTCTCAACTTCAGGGATCTTATCTATGCACAATCAGCTTGTAACACTCCAAAGAGAAAGGAAAACTTGAAATCGCATCATATGACCCCTTTAAGATATTAATAAAGAAATATATAGATTGGGCTGCCACCTCTCACGCATTCAGAATTCACTCGGTGCTAAACGCCACACGTAGACACGATGTAAATAAGATATTATTTGCAGTTCAGAGAGCTTCACTGATTATGAAGGAACATCGTGAGGTTGCGATAAATTGAAGTGAGTGGCAGCTTTTTTTATTTATGGATTATATGGAACCGCTATTTGCTCGCTTTCTAGGCACGCTATAATCGATTCAGAGAAGGAACATCGTGAGGTTGCGATAAATTGAAGTGAGTGGCAGCTTTTTTTATTTATGGATTATATGGAACCGCTATTTGCTCGCTTTCTAGGCACGCTATAATCGATTCAGAATTTGAATAAAAGTTTTGTTTTACGTGCTGCTAACAGGACCAACAGCCACATACCCTGTACATGCAGCACAGTTTCAGGAGTGACTGAAAAAGAACGGATGTGATGGAGGAAAGTCCGTAATGTACTGTTTTAGGCATGAGGCACATATATATATAGCGCTTTCATTGAATTTCTATACACCCACCGTGCTTTACAATCATGAGGGGATCTCTCTTCAACCACCACGCTATTACAAGAGAAAGGTATTGATAATCACAACATGTTGGATGTGATCCTTATGTTATAAAGAGGAGCGATTTTTAAACTAAATTCAAATTCTGGCCTGCCATTGAGGCGGTGGATATAGGCTAAGCAACCCTGATTGTAAACAAGCTATTTCGAAAGTGAATCCCGTATTTATATGAGGGATGCGGGATATATGTCACTCCTGAAACTGTGCTGCATGTACAGGGTATGTGGCTGTTGGTCCTGTTAGCAGCACGTAAAACAACTTTTATTTAAATTCTGAATCGATTATAGTTTATAATTATAATATCTTATTTACATCGTGTCTATGTATGGCGTTTAGCATTCAGTGAATTCTGACTGTCACCCTGTATCTATTTATATATTTCTTTATTAATATTTTAATATATTCTCTTATATTAACCATTTGCACACACGAGCATTATCCGGCTTTACTCCTCCCGACCGCAGACGCAGGTTTACAAGCCACTTTTTTCCCTGCGTTTTTCAGTAAATTTCTTCACTTTTGACTTATTGGCTCCTTGTGGTTTCTCGGTTTGGCCTATTTGAGCATCCATAAACAACGCAAAACACAGGCATTTGGACTTTCTGCTAGTGATTTCTATTGAGAGAGAAATCACTTCCTGCTCTCCAGCTGCATTTCTCGCCTCATCAGAATCACGTGATTGCAAACAACCTATAGCTTAACAATTAGCCTGAAAAAAAAA